>NC_081391.1:6056177-6356177 GCF_030684315.1 Stegostoma tigrinum
CGGTTTTCTTTATTGCCTTTCTTAAATAAAGGCATAACATTAACCACAATCTCTTCCTAGATTCCCACAGTGTTTTGAGATTCATCTGATCAAATCCTGCGCATTTATCTGCAATTATACATTTTAAAACCTCCAGCCTGATCTCTTCTGTAATATGGACTCTTTTTAAGACATCACTAATCATTTCCCCAAGTTCTCTAACTTCCATGTCTTTCACCACAGTAAATACTGTGAAATATTCGTTTGGTTTTTTATTTGTTTTACTTTTTCCTGTAGTTCTACACAGTGACAACCCTGTTGATCTTTAAGGGGCTTTATTTTCTCCCTAGTTACTCTCTTGCTCTTAATGTACTTGTAGAATCTCTTAGGATTCTCCCTAACCTAATTTGCCAAAGATATCTCATGTCCCTTTTTGACTTCTTGATTTCCATCTTAAGTGTACTCCTTAAACACTTCTAGGGATTCACTTGATTCCCAGCTGTCTATACCTGTTATATTCTTGACCAAAGCTTCAATATCCCTTGTCGTCCAGAATCCTTACAACTACCAGCTTTGCCGTTAGATCCCATTGGCTGTTACCTTCAATATCAGTCCCCCATGTGGTACATGATGAAATGCTTTGCTGAAGTCTAAGTAGACCACGTCAAATGCGTTGGCCTCATATACAGACCCAGTCACCTCTTCGAAGAATTCTATCAAATTGGTCAGGCATGACTTCCCCTTGACAAAACCTGTTCTTTATTTAGTCAGAAGTCATGCGACACCAGGTTATAGTCTGTGGATTTATTTGAAATCGCAAGGCTTTGGAGCACAGCCCCATTGTCAGGTGCAGTGAGAGAGAAGAGCACACTGACACCGAGTTTACACGCAGAGAGATCAAGGGCGGAGAGAACAAAAGATCATGCAGTTGGTGTGAGTGGCGTGTCAGGTAGTAATTCTCTGCAGGTGATCAAGTGTGTTAGATGGAGTGTAAAGTTCAACAGATGAGTAACCAGTGAAGGGATGACTTATTGTCCAATTTAAATGAGACAGAGAGCTAATTACAAAAAATTCAAATAAGGTGGTGCTGGAGACAAACTAAATGACTCAAATAACATGATAGGTATAAGAATCACGTGTTGAGAGTCTAACCAAAGTAATAAGTAACTCAAAACGATACAAAAGGTAGAGAAATCATAACAATTTTTCAAGGTGATGATGTCAAAACAGGACAGTAAGGAAGATTTAACAGACACAGAGCAGTGTGGTGGGGTCACGTGTAGCACGACATGAACCCAAGATCAAGGTTTAGGCTCTTCTCTTGGGTTCAGAACTTGTCTATTAGTCACTGCTTGGCGACTCTGCATTGTTATGTGTCTCGAAGTCCACCTTGGAGGGCGCTTACGTGAAGATTGGAGGCTAAATGCCCTTGACCGCTGAAGTGTTCCCCCACTGGAGGAAACATTCCTGTCTGGTGATTGTTGTCCGTTCATCTGTTGTTCGAGCATCTGAATGGTCTCACCAACATACTATGCCTTGCCTGTAGTGTAGGAGAGAGACAACATTGGCCGAGTCACATGAGTGTCTACTGTGTACATGGTGGGTGGTGTTCCCACGTGTGATGGTGGAACCCATGTCGAAGATCTGGCATTTCTTGCAGAGGTTGCCATGACAGCGTTGTGTGGTGTTGTGGTCGATGTTATCCACAAGGCAGGGTAGTTTGCTGTGAACAATGGTCTGTTTTAGGTTTGGTGGTTGTGTTTGAAGATGAGAAGTTGGGGTGTAAGGAATACCTTGACGAGGTGCTCATCGTCATTGATGTGTTGAAGGCTGCAAAGAACATGGCATAGTCTCTCTGCTCCGGGCAAGTACTGGATGATGAAAGACTCCATCGGTTGTATCCTGTCTTCCCTGGGGAGGTTTGTTGTGGTTTTTCACTGTGGCATGATGGAACTGGCTATCAATGAGTTGAGTATAATATCCTGCTCTTATGAAGGTGTCCTTCAGAGCCTTTAGGTGTCTAAAATGTAGTCCCTGGGAAGTCTGATGGTGGGATGAAATGTGTTGATGTTGCTGTGTAGTTATTTGTGATTCCCTGTCATGAGTCTAATGAATAAAATGTTGTCAATGTATCTGGTGTATAGCGTTGGTTGGAGATCCTATGCAGCAAAGAAGTCTTGCTCAAACTTGTGCATGAAAATGTTGGTATATTGGGGTGTAGATTTGGTCCCCATGACCATTCTGTATACCTGGATGAAGAATTGGTTGTCGAAGGTGAAGACGTCGTTGAGGATGAAGCAGATGAGTTTGTATGATGGTGTCAGGAAGCTGGCAATTGGTGCTGAGTACTGAGGCTGTTCCAGGGATACCATCATAGTGGGGGATACTGGTGCCAGGAGTGGAGAAACTACGCCATGTTCTTTGCAGCTGTCAATGTGTTCGATAACGATGAGCATCTCACCAAAGCCTTCCCTCCGTCTCCATTTCTCACCTTCAAATAGCCACCAAACCTTAAATCAACGTCCCAGCCTTCAGGACAACATTGACCACAACACCACACAACTCTGTCATGGCAGCCTCGGCAAGAAATGCCAGATCTTTGACATAGATACGACCGTTGCATGTGGGGACGACACTCACCACATACACAGCAGATACACGCATCACTTGGCCAATGTTGTGTCTCTCTCTCTGTCTCTCTCTCTGTCTCTCTCTCTGTCTCTCTCTCTGTCTCTCTCTCTGTCTCTCTCTCTGTCTCTCTCTCTGTCTCTCTCTCTGTCTCTCTCTCTGTCTCTCTCTCTGTCTCTCTCTCTGTCTCTCTCTCTCTGTCTCTCGCTCGCTCTCTCTCTGTCTCTCTCTCTCTGTCTCTCGCTCTCTCTCTCTCGCGCTCTCTCTCTCTCGCGCTCTCTCTCTCTCGCGCTCTCTCTCTCTCGCGCTCTCTCTCTCTCGCGCTCTCTCTCTCTCGCGCTCTCTCTCTCTCTCGCGCTCTCTCTCTCTCTCCGCGCTCTCTCTCTCTCTCGCGCTCTCTCTCTCTCGCGCTCTCTCTCTCTCGCGCTCTCTCTCTCTCGCGCTCTCTCTCTCTCGCGCTCTCTCTCTCTCGCGCTCTCTCTCTCTCGCGCTCTCTCTCTCTCGCGCTCTCTCTCTCTCCGCGCTCTCTCTCTCTCGCGCTCTCTCTCTCTCGCGCTCTCTCTCTCTCTCGCGCTCTCTCTCTCTCTCGCGCTCTCTCTCTCGCTCTCTCTCTCGCTCTCTCTCTCTCGCTCTCGCTCTCGCTCTCTCTCTCTCTCTCTCTCTCTCTCTCGCTCTCTCTCTCGCTCTCGCTCTCTCTCTCGCTCTCGCTCTCGCTCTCGCTCTCGCTCTCTCGCTCTCTCTCGCTCTCTCGCTCTCTCGCTCTCTCGCTCTCTCTCGCTCTCTCTCGCTCTCTCTCGCTCTCTCTCGCTCTCTCTCGCTCTCTCTCGCTCTCTCTCGCTCTCGCTCTCTCTCGCTCTCGCTCTCTCTCGCTCTCGCTCTCTCTCGCTCTCGCTCTCTCTCGCTCTCGCTCTCGCTCTCGCTCTCGCTCTCGCTCTCGCTCTCGCTCTCGCTCTCGCTCTCGCTCTCGCTCTCGCTCTCGCTCTCCTCTCCTCAGCTCTCGCTCTCGCTCTCGCTCTCGCTCTCGCTCTCGCTCTCGCGCTCGCTCTCGCTCTCGCTCTCGCTCTCGCGCTCGCTCTCGCGCTCGCTCTCGCGCTCGCTCTCGCGCTCGCTCTCTCGCTCGCTCTCGCTCTCGCTCTCTCTCGCTCTCGCTCTCGCTCTGTCTCTCTCTCTCTCTCGCTCGCTCTCCCCTACACCGCAGGCAAGGTATGGTATGTTGTGAGCCCCTGCAGACACTCTAACAACGGGTGACTGGATACTGCACAACAATCGCCACAGAGGAGTGTTCCCTCCCAGTTGGGGAACACTTCAGCGGTCAAGGGCACTCAGCTCGGATCTTCATGTAACTGCCCTCCAAGGTGGACTTTGAGACACACAACAATGCAGCGTATCTGAGCAGAGGCGGATAGACAAGTTCTGGACCCATGAAAACGGCCTCAACCTTGATCTTGAGTTCGTATCGTGCTACATGTGACCCCACCACACTGCTCTATATATGTAAAATCTTTCTTACTGTCCTGTTTTGACATCGTCGCCTTGGAAAAATTGTTATGATCTCTATCTTAATTAGTTTGTACAGTTTTGAATTACTTATTACTTGGAATAGACCATCAGCTTGTGACTCATTCCTGTCATATTATTCTAGCCATTTAGTTTGTCTCTGACACCACCTTATTTTGAATTTTTTGTAATTATCTCTCTGTCTCATTTAATTGGATTATAGGTCATCCCTTCGTTTGTTATTCAAATTTTGACACTTTACTCACCACCTAATACACTTGGTCACCTGCAGAGATATATTATCTGAGACACCACTCATACCAGCTGTATGATCTTTTGTTCTCTCTGGCTATAAACTGTGTCGATGTGCTCTTCTCTCTCACTGCACCAGACGAAGGAGCTGTGCTACAAAAGTTTGTGTTTTCAAATAAACCTGTTGGACTATAACCTGGTGTCATTTGACTTCTGACTTTGTCCATCTAGGTCCAACACCAGCATCTCCTCCTCATGGCCTTATTTAAGGAGGGATTTAAAAAAGCAATGGAGACAATTCAGAGGAGGTTTACTAGATTGGTACCTGGAATGAATGGGTTTGCCTTATGATAGATTGATTGGCAGGACTTGTCTTCACTGGAGATCAGAAAAGTGAGTGTGATTGAAGTTTACAAGATCCTGAATAGTTTTGACAAGGCAGGTGTGGAAGCAGATAACAAGATGTAGAGTTGGATGAACACAGCAGGCCAAGCAGCATCAGAGGAGCAGGAAAGCTGATGTTTCGGGTCTGGACCCTTCTTCAGAAATGATTTCTGAAACGTCAGCTTTCCTGCCCCTCTGATGCTGCCTGGCCTGCTGTGTTCCTCTGGGTGTGGAAGTGATGTTTTTCCCCGCTGTGGGCTGAGCCCAACACTCGGGGGATCTGTTTTAAAATTAGGGGATGTTCCCCTCATACAGAGATGAGGAGAATATTTTTTTTTCTGAGGATTGTGTGAATTTGGAACTAGGTGGGGTCTCATGATTAGGAGGCAAGATGTTTTCTGTCTTTTTTGTTTGGTTGATCATCCAACAGTATTTTGGGGAATTCTATCAGTAGAATAAGATCTAAATTTGTTGCTGCTTATCATAATTGGGTAGGCTTGAAGTTCTGGGTTGCATCTTGTTGATCAGCTCCAGCATGAATCCCAAGTGGTGTTACGTTCACATGCTGCAGTGACAGTGAAGCATCATCCCCAGGCTGTGAGCCTAGACAAAAAGTATAGAAACATTAGGGTGCCCCTTTCATCTTCCCGGGTTGAATTTAAAGGTACGCAGAGCTTTATGTTTGGCACTGGTTTAGTGACAGGAATTGCTGGAAAGGTGACATTTAGGCACAGTCCACCTTTTGGACTTGACTCTGGATTATTTTGTCCCCATTTACTCCTTTAGCCTTTCTCTCTGTCTCTCCCTGTCTGTCTCGCTCTCGAGGTAACCATAAAGTGAAGGAGCGATATGCCTGTAGCTGTGAGTTTGCTGCATGATTATCAGCATATGTCCATGTGAAGGTGAGCCTACAGAGTGCATGTCTGGGGGCCAAACCTTCCCAGTTCCTGAAAAACTGTAGCCTGTAGCTGTGAGATGCCTGGTTTCCATATATCACCACAAGGAGACGCAAGTGAAGACATGCCAACAGGGAAACCATGGTGAGGCTACGTACTCAGTTTGTAAATGTCACCTTGCTGCTAGTGGTGTGCACAGACAATGAGAGGCAAACCCATGTACAAAAGCAGATGGCAGTTCTGAGGAAGGGTCACTGGATCTGAAACATTAATTTCTCTCCACAGATGCTGCCAGACCTCCTGAGCTTTCTCAGCAATTTCTGTTTTTGTTTCTGATTTCTTGCATCTACAGTTCTTTCAGATTTTATTCACTCGGTTTCAGGAGTTCTGTATGAAGTGAAATTACAGAACAGTCTCCATCTAGTGATTCTTGTTGTGTACAGATTAGTTTCATTTTCCTGATGACTTGCAGTTTGGAGCAAGGGAAATAACTTTGCCCTGCCCTCTCTGTTCAACTTGGAACTCTTGCCCTTCTGTCATAGTCCAGAAACAATGTAGAACCCATTTGGCAGCTGCTCCACACAGACCTCTCCATAACTTACCTTTTGAATAAAGAGATCGCTCCTGAATTCCTTACTGGATTAATTAACAACAAGGTTTTATTTTAAATGCCCGGTTCTGAAGACGGCTCACTTGACCCTAAGCATTAGCTCTGCTTTCTCTCAACAAATGCTGTCAGATCTGCTGAGTTTCTCCCAGCAACTTCTGTTTGTGTTTCAAACTTCCAGCATCTGCAGTTCTTTATTTTTATTAATATGTCCCCATTGCTTTGGATTAACCCGTGTGCAGAGATATCATCTCTATATTTATCCTTTGGAGTCTCATCATAATTTTAAAGGCCTCCATTAGGTACCCCTTATTTTTCTTGAGGAAAAGAGGCAACTTGTTTTCACAATATTTTGTAAGTCTTCCATTCGTTCACCTGACGTCCTCACTATGTTAGGTAGCCTATCCCCAATTACATCACATTTTGATTTGATTTGTTATTAAGTACTTAGGTACAGTGAAAAATTTTGTTTTGCATGCAGTCCAGTCAGATTATTACCATACAGAGTGCATTAGGGTAATAGAACAGTGAGGAATACAGCCTTGGGAAGAACAATTGCCATACTAAGCTGTGATGCATCCAAATAAAATACTTTCTATGGTGTATCTATAGAGATTGTTAAGAGTCTTTACAGACATGGGTGCAAGGAAGATGTGCTTGATTGTTCCAGCATCTTCAGTAATGTAGAGCGGTGAGGGAAGCTGGGGTTTTTATTTTATCTTTATAACAGAGAGAATTTGAGCAATGTCTTCAGAATTTTGAGAAGTTTTAGTTGAGGACAGAAGATGAAACCGTTTCCAATGATAGATGGGTCTGTAAGCGGATTTATGGTTATTGGCAAATGGGGTCTTCAATAGCAAGTTGTTGTGATCTGGGATGCAATGCCTGGAAGCGTGAAGGAAAGGAGATTTGAAAAGTAAATTGCAGGATAAAAGAACAGGAGAATGGGGTTAATTAGATAGTTCTCACCAAGAACTGACACACAATGGGTCAAATGGCCTGCTCCCATAATTTGTGATTCCAATTCAGCAACTCTCCTTATAAGAAATGTCAGATGCGTTGTGCTCTCCCTGTTAACAAGCTAAATAGTTTCTGACAGTAATTTTCATGATGCTTTCCATACCTTTTAAAAGGATCATGTCACCTTCATGATTGGAGATGTTTGAGGCAAACAAACAAGAAAAAACTGTTTCAGATATTTCTGCTAATACAACCATACTTGGTATACTCCAACATAAATTTATATGTGAACATGCTAAATGATCCTCATGACCAGACAGCATCAGCAGAAATCCGGGAAAAAAACAGTATTTTCATGAATAGCAGCTTGATCAGTACCTTGATGGATCAGTATATAAGGTCGTGACTAGGGTATTGTGGCAGAGGAGTAATATCCCTATCTTGGGTACAGGAGGCCCAGGGTCAAGTCCCACTACTGAACAGGTTGACTGGAAACAGCAATGATGCTGGGGGTTTGAATCCCACTGTAGATTAAAGACACTCTGCCTGAAGACATGGCCTGTGTTCATTTCACCTTCTCTTACTATCTTGCGGTTTTCTCTTCAGTTGCTTGTGAGAGACTCCTGTTTTCATCTTCAACGAACAATGTGACCTAGGGAGAAGAATATGAAATGCTTTCCTGTTGCCTCCTTCATACGTTTAATTGAACCATGAGTTCCCCCTTCCCAAAGAGGCCCCAGCTATAAGCATCCAATGTCCGTGGAGATTCTAGCTCTTCTGTCATCCCCACCAGCAATTTGCTTGTTCCACCTGCTGCTTCAGAGACCCAGGCACAATAATCTAGGCTGATATTGCCAATGCAGTACTGAGAGAGCACTGGGTAATTAGAGGTAGAGTCTTTTAGATGGGACTTTAAACTGAGGTGCATCTGCCTTCCTCTGCGGGTGTAAAAGATCCCTTAGCACTATTTTGGAGAAGGCACCCCTCATATTTAAAGGGTTCAAACTTCTTATTTAATGGGTTTCAGCTTAGATTGTAAACTACTGCTCCAACAGATGGAATATTGCTTGTCAGAGTGCTGTCCGCTGTTTTTGTTGGTGATATTGAATTGTAGGCCATCTGCTTCTACTCTTGTTGTAGAGGGGAGTAGCATTTCCTCCTGTCAGCAGAATCATCATGGAGCAAAAGCACAGAATTCTGTCCTGTATGGTGCTGTTGGAGGATCTTCACCACGTAGACTGAAGTGATCCACCAGCACTGTGTGGACGGCAGTTAGGGAAGGGCAGTAAATGCTGGCCTTCTCGATGACACCAACATCCTGTGAATGGATTAATTAATAAATAAATAAAAACCACCAACTCTTAGAACCGGCTGCGCACAGGATTGCTCAGTCACGTTCCCATACGTCAGTAATCACTGCCGTCATAGTTAGTTGATGTGAGACACTTCATGATGTCTTAACCTGTGTGACTGGGTTCAAAATATAAATGTGGGTCTTTTATTTATGTCATGATCCTTCTGTAACAGCGGTTCTTTCTCTCTCCAGGTGGTGACTGATACTACTATCTGCAGCTGTTAATATGTCAAGTACCTCTCCCGGAAGGCAGAAACGCCAGGAGGAAATTCAGAAAGGCCTGCATTTTATTCAGTAAGTTAGCCAAACACCACCTCTTTGCTGTAAGAGTAAAGTATTCCATTGAAGTTATCTTAGCGTTGTCTTTATCATCCAACAATGTTCAACTGGTTAGTACCTAGCAAAAGGTTCCAGATTCAATTTTTGCAATGAGTTAATTCATTTCATTTGAGGAAGTCTGTGATTGCAGAACTGCTAGGTGCTGTGGAAGGAAAAGGAGTCAGTCAATGTGATCACGATCTAGTGAATCCCTCCTGGAGAGTAAATGCATTGAGATCAGGTGAAAATGTGACTTTATCCCCTTGTGATTCCTCTGCTGCTGCATATTCTGTTGACAGCCAGTGTCTCGGTTGTTAGTGAGAACAGGAGGGAGAATTTGTCAAACATGTGAATTGGTCCCACCTTGAAAAATGTGACCCTAGCTGAAACATGGATTGCTCAGGAGGCCAGCTGCCCTCATCCATGTGGCTTTTCTTCTGGAGTGATTTGAGATGGTGGGTAATGGCAGATTATTTACATAGTAACTGGAATGGGGGAGTGCCCACTTGAGCGTGAGTCTGATTGGCTCCTCTGGAACACTGAGACGTATGTCACTTGCATCATTTCTTACTAGATTGATTGATTTTTTTTAAAGGAATATTGTTATCATCTGTTTGTTTACTTCCAAGGTGTCATGTCAAATTGCACCTCCTTTTGGGCAATGATTAGCTAACTTGCCAAAAGCTAAGGTGATCCTTGTGTGTGCATGTAGTAGTATCACACCACACAGTGTAGAGAGCCCCTGAACAGCCTGTAATACCTGATTAGACAACAGTATCTTTGATTCAACCACTACATTTTATTCCCTTGCTTATTTTTATAGGAACATAAATTCAGGTGTTTTCATTGTCTTCCCTGCATTATTCTTTTCTTGGCCCCCTGAAGGAATTGCACAGAGGCTGGTATCCCGTCACTAAGTCACCCTGTATTTTATTTACATGTGCACTGGCCCTGTGCAGTCTGCTCAAAGCCAATCCCTAGACTGAGGAGACCTTCTGAATCTGCTGTTTTATGTCTGTCAGCAAGGGCTCCCTGATTTGGTCTAGGTTAATAACCCCAGTGAGGGAACTCATAGTCAGTGAGAACCACCTGGCCCTCTACACCCACTACACCACCACCACCCCACCCCACCCCACCCCAATCCCCTGCCTTTAACACTGCTAGGATGAAGAAGACAGCTGACCAATACTTGAAGGCCAGTAGCTACTGACTTTAACTGTAAAATCACATAGCTCTAAGGGAGAATGTTTGACCCTTGGTGCCTCTTTAACCCTTGCTGAAATATGGACTGCAGGGGAAGCCAGCTGTCCTCCTCCAAGTAACTTTTCTTCTGGAATGATAGAGATGGTAGCTGATGGCAGATTATTTGTATAGCAACTGGGATGGGCTCCTCATTGCGTTTCTAAATTTTTTTTTCTTTTTAAGAATACGTTTTTTTAAAATCATACGTAATCGGAGCAGGACTGAACCATTCAGTCTCTCAAATCCGTTGCACTATTTAATGAGATCAGCTAGGATTTCATTATGGCCTGAACTGCATTTTTCCGCCTGTCCCCTTTTACCCTTCCCTCCATTGTTGATCAAAAAGCTGACCAAATCAGAGTATATCCATAGATAGCAGGAACTGCAGATGCTTGGAGAATCCACTTGTCTTTTGAAAATTGCTATTCAGCCTGTTTCGACCAGCTTTTCAGCAGTGCATTTCACATCATCACAACCTGTACAGTATTAATTTCACCTCAACACCTACCCTGCCATCCCCCCCAATGAAATTTCTCTGCTTCTCAACCCTCTGCCAGTAGAAACAGTTTCCTACTTCTGACACAATATTATCAAGGATTTTGATAATTAGTCATTATCTGTCAGGGGCTTTCTTTGTTAGAAAGAGAGAGAAATGGTAATGTAGTTCTGCTTCAAGCATGGTGCAAGATGAGGAGGCAACTTTGCATGAACTACAATAATGGCCCCAGAAATTTCCCTCAAATTTTTTTTACTTTAAGAACAACAGTCTGTTTTTCTAGTCTGTCCATATTGCTGAATTCTATTATTACTGGCGCTATTTTGATTAATCTTCTTTTGCTTCTTCTCCAGGACCATGTCAACCTTTGTAAGGAAGTAGACATGACAGTGGAGATCTAACCTACAAATATTTCCATTTTAATTATATTTCCAAAAAGCTTATTTGAAGGTTACAATCAAATCTGCTAGCAGTGATTTATAGAAGTTGTTGTAACATTTCTTGCTTTTAGAGTCTGGCCCTAAAGAAGCTAGTATGCCTGTACAAAGCTGGCAGGTTACTTATACTGTATGAGCTTTCCTTATTATAGGCAAGGTTCTGGGAGAACAACCATCATGTCTTCGTTTTGACATCTTGGTCAGAATCTTCTGTTTAGTGAGTTTGATGAGCTGTGTACTCAAAACTCACCACCTTCCTGACCCTGCTGCAATTAGGATCTGCGTGAGAAGGTGAATGGTCGTTTTTTTTTCTTTTCTCTCCCCTCCCCATCCTGCCCCTCATTTTAGGCCCTTAAGTTGTTAATTAAGGGTCAGTTAAGGCATTGGAGTGGGGGTGGGGAGGTTCCTTGATCAAAGCCGTCAATGCCTGATCAAGGGACTGGACTCACTTGGTGGCTGGGTGGGGATGTTGCCTATTGGAAGCAATGTCTCAGCTCCTTGCCCCGATTCCCAAATTGCTTTCCTTGAAACAGGGAATCGAAGAAGTCCAGCCCCCTCCACCAACACAGCTTTGTCCTCTGTCAACTGTGATCCTGGGACTAGGGAGTTGCTGTTCATTCAGCAGCTGCAGCCGACACCACCGCAGCCCACCCCCACCCCCCGCCAACCACGCACCCCCAGCACTGCTGAATGTGAAAGTTGCCAGTTTCTGATTGAGCTTCGGAAGATGGGTCTCTCATCAGCTGGCTGCTGGGGCCACCACTGCCTCAATGACATTGCACCATATGACTCAGCAACTTCACCGTGAGGATGTGCTGCAATGTGGTGTAGGCCTAGCTGTTTGAAAGTGCACACCAACCGAACAAACTCCATGTTTTCATTGCTGAAGCAGTACATCTTCAAGCAGGGTAGAGTTACAGTCTCAGTTCTGTGCATCTGCACTGTTACTGAGCCATCCAACTGCCTGGTGATACTTTAGAGTGGAAATGCAGGTGGAAGGAGCATGCATCTGAAATTGATTGTATTTGTTGAATGTAAAAGCATTTTTTTGAATATCCAATTGGCAGCTTGTGCCTGAATGTAACCAGTGGGTGAAGTTGGAAATTTGCTAAGTGAGGGAATTTTAAGGCTTAATTCCTTTCTAAAATGCATTTAATGTTTCACTTTAAGTTATCAAAATTTTTTTTTCAAGAAGAGCTGTAAAAATAAGCCCAGGGGCTACAAAGACGAGGGTTAAAAGTGCATCTTGTGCATTTTAACTTGCACTTTTTTCTGGGAAACTGTCTGAGGCTTCTCCAGTTCTGGCCTCCTCTCTCGTGCCTTGGTCCTAAGCACTGGAATTCTCTCTATGAACCCCTCTATCTCTCTACTTCTCTTTGTTTCTTTTAAGATGTGCCTTTTAAAAGCTACCTCTTCAACCTGCAATTTTTGTACATCTACCGTAATGTCTCCTGACGTGATGCAGGCACCTTGGCCATTTTACAGTGTGATTTCTAAATGCAAACGTTCTTCTCTTAGATGCTGTCGGTAAGAAATCTCACTAATAGTTTTTCATATTTTCTGCTTCCCACCAGATCTCCCTTGCCTTATCCAGGAACTCAAGATGAATATGAGGTACAATTAATTGCTGCTCTGTTGTTTTTTAAAAATTTAATTTATTATTTGTTTCACCTCCAAGCCAGGGTAAACCACAGCACCTTTCCCCCTGTGAGAAGCAGATAAACTACTTTTCTCAGCTGGCGTTTCCTAAATGAATGGGACGATGTGTTACTGACAGCTTGCCAGCTGTGGGGATGACCTGATGGCTCAGCAGTTAACACTGCTCCCTCCCAGTGCCAGGGACCCAGGTTTGATTCTAGCCTTGGGTGACTGTCTGTTTGGAGTTTGCATGTTCTGCATGGATTTCCTCTGGTCTTCAGTTTCCTCCCACAGTCGGAGGTGCAACAGTGCTGAACTAACCAAGTGTGAAAATTTTGAATGAGATTATCGCGAGATTGTAGAACTACAGGAGAGTGGTGTGTACTTTCACACCAACAATCTATGGAAGGGTTAGCTTCTAATCTACAATTTTCTTTTTGTCCATGTGTCAAGACTTTTCTGCACCAGCTGGTTAAAAACCTACTGGAGGAAGGGAACGGCCTGTACAGAGAAAGTGATTATAAACTAGCCCTGGCCCAGTATGTAGAAGCTTTGAACGTAGCGCAGTATGCAGAATCAGATGAGGTGGTAATCTCGCAGCGTCTGCTCGAGAAGCTGTATGTTAATAGAGCTGCCTGCTACTTTAGTATGGTAAGTACTTACAAAACTTTTAAAAATGTATTGGTAACTTTAGGGTAAAAATATGCACTTGTGGCTGATAGGGTGATCTAGCCAGTACTTAACTCTCGACCAGTATCAATAATGGCCTGTTATCTAGTTGCCGTTTTTGGAATCCTACTGTGCACAAAAACATTTCGCCACATTACAGCAGTGACTAATGACATTTTGCAAGTGCTTCACTGTCTGTGAAATACTCCAAAAACTGTGAACAGTCTGTCTTGGCTGTGTATATTAATTTGCACAGTGAGGGATTTGTTAGAAATTTGTTCCATTTTCCATTTGCTGAGTGATGTATTGATATCATCAATGGTGAAATATGCTGAATAGCTTCAATTTTGTAATGCACTTTTGGTCAGTGGCCTCTGTTTATACTCCAAGTGGAACCCTGCATGTGGACCAGGGATCCACAACTGTTGCAGATTCATAACCTTTTGTTGTGGCTTGGGCCTGTGTGAATGGTGGAGACTGGTAAGGGCATGGGCAGTTTTAATGAACCAACATTAGTTACAGCCACTTGCTGATCATTTTGGGCAGGTCTCAATGGTTAAGTATGACCTGGGCTAGTGTCTGTAGAATCCCGAACCCGGAAAATCTCAGCACCTTCAGAAACGAGGGGAGAATTGAAATGAAAGTGACCTGAATCCTTATAGGGCAGACAGTAGTGGAGAAATAAAAATAAAAATTTGTATAGTAGTGGTGCTGACATTTTGCTCTTATATTGCAGGGTATGTACGAGAAAGCTTTGGAAGACTGTGAGAGCACACTAAAGCTCAATGAAACTAACTATCGGGCACTTTATCGGAAAACACAAGCTCTCAATGCGTTAGGAAGGCATAAAGAAGCTTATGAATGCATTGCTAAGTGCTCCTTTGCTGTTCCACAGGTGAGTAGATCCTTAGTGCAATATTGATGCTTCTGCCTGACATGAAATGTTTTTATGGGCAGCACGGTGGCTCAGTGGTTAGCACTGCAGCCTCACAGCATCAGGGACCCATGTTCGATTCCAGCCTCAGGTAACTGTCTGTCTGTGCCAAGTTTGCACATTCTCCCTGTGTCTGCTTGGGTTTCCTCCCACAGTTCGAAGATATGCAGGCTAGGTGGATCGGCCATGCTAACTTGCCTGTAGTGTTCAGGGGTGTGTGGGTAATGGGGGGCTGGGTTTGGGTGGGATGCTCCAAGGGGCTTTGTGGACTCGTTGGGCCGAAGGGCCTGTTTCCACACTGTAGGGAATCTAATTTTTAAAAAAATCGATGTGGGGAAGGCAGCAGTCCTTTCCATTTCCAAAAATCATAATGTCTTCGAAGCCATCCTTCAGTTTAAAACTTGCACAGGAGTTAAAGCAGGATTTAGATCCCTCTGGCTAACTGCCAAAGTGAGTAAATTGGAACCATCGAAGTCTACGACTATACCTCATTTTTGGAGTGGTCCAGATGCCAAGTACTTGTCCATCAGAAATTTCAACTTCCAGAGCAATTTCCGCAGAATCAGCTGTAGCGGGACATCTTTTTTCTTTTTTTTTGCAACTCATTTATATTTTGACACAGTCTTCCATTTGATTTTCAAGCTTTGATTTTTGTGTCCAAATCATTTATTCAGATCTTGAACAGCAGTACTTCTGATGGAAAATTTATTTCCAACCTTCCACTACTATAAGTGAATGCCTTTAATTCCAAATGCCCTCTTTTGTAGTCAGTTCGTTACTCATTTTGCTCCTCATCCCCTGATTCTGATCTGAATGATGGGCTAATTATTTGGGCACAATTTTTTGATTGTCTGCAGAAAATCTTTGTCATTCATTCTCCTTATCGACTTTCTCTGTTCATTCTTCAAAGAATTCAGTAAGCTTGGTCAGGCATAACCTCCTCTTCCTCAGTTATTGTAGTTTTACACTACTGATGTTTTCCAATACTTCTACAGTGAACATTCTGATGTGTCTCTTCCCATTGAAATTAAGCTTACACATCCGTAGTTCCCTGGGTGTGTTGTGTATCACTTTTTTTGGAATTGGGAAAGAATGTAGCAGGGAGTCATGTGTCTTTTGAGAGTTAAAGGGCTAGAAAAGATGTGGTATCCTCTAGCACCCTGCGTGGATAACCTGCTCCAATGTCACTGACATTAAGGTTTGGAAACCAGCAGCTGAGCGTGTCTAATACTATGTTTTCATTGTTCAATATGGGAACCTGTGACTTCATCTTAACATTGACCTGGAATTTCAGAGTGCCCAAATGAAATGGGATCTCTGCGGCATTATAATCTTGATGAAGTTGTCTCATTGCAAATCCCACCTTCCCATGTAGTTGAGTAATTAAAAAATCAAAGTTTTAAAGCAGTGTGGTCAGGTGATGATTGAGCTAAATTTGCGGCTGAAATCTCTCGTTCTATTGGGCCATTCATTTACAAGTGAGCACCAGTCCATATCTCTAGGATTAGAACAAGAACACCTAACATGAAATTAAATTCTGCCCTTAAGTTATCTTTGAAGTGTGATTTCTTTTTTAAACTATATCTTACTTATTTGAAATAATTTATATACATGAACACAGTACTGCCCCTTGTTTATTTTATAAACCTCGGTCACCTGTCTGTGCTACTTTGTGACATATATACTCAGCTAACTAGACAGGCTTAAAGGGCCAACAGTTTTTAAACTAGGAATCAGTGTGCGTTTCTTGTTGGCGCCTAATGCGAAGCTTCAATATCCAGATGAGGGCACCAAAGCTGAGTGGACTATAGTAAGTGAAACCTAATCTAGATTTTGTGCAGGAGAAAGGTTTATGAGCAGCACAGTCATTCACTGGCTCACATTGCTGCCTGACCGTGTCAGAGACCCAGGTTTGATGCCAGCCTCAGGTGACTCTATATAGAGTTTGCACATTCTCCCATGTCTGTGTGGGTTTCCTCTTACAGTCCAAAGATGTACAGGTTAGATAGATTGGCCGTGTCCAGGAATGTGAAAGCTAGGTGAGTGCGCCATGGGAAATGCAGGGTTATGGGTAGGGTATGGGGGTGGACCTGGGTGGGATGCTCTTCAGAGGGTCGGTGTGGACTTGATGGGCCGAATGACCTGCTTCCTAACTGTAGGGATTCTATGATTCTTCTGTGACAAATAGTATCCTTTTCGTTTTGTAGTGAATTGTCCCTGCAGACTAAACTTGCGTTCTTTAGGTATTGGTTGAGAGCCTTTAAAAACAGATGGACTATACATGACCAATTTTATATTTTCTTTCACTAGTGGTCCAGTTCTGTCTCCTGTAAAGTGCATGTATATTTAACATTGCACCTGCTCCTGTGTACAGTTGAATTAAACATCTTGTACTGGATGTGGACCTGTATTCCAAGAGATCTCGACAAATATTTGAGCACCCTCTCTATTTCCAATAATTACACGTAGTTTGGGATTTTCTAGGAACTGGCAATTGCTCACCACCACCTGCATGTAGATCATTATTGGATAAAGAGCAAAAACCCCAACCCCAATCCAATTAAAATACAACTTTTAATGGTAATCTGAGCAGTTGCAAATCTAGTAACCATTTGATGTAGGCTTTCGGGCAAATTAGTACCATTGCAGTGGACAGAATGTTGTGACATGTGAGGCTGTCTCGAAGAATAGTTTCTTGTGATGTACTTTTTCTAATTATTCAGGATTCTTCTGCGTTGTCCTCAGACATGAACTTGGTGTCTTCTGCAAAATATTTAGCTAGATGTGGCCTTCTTTCTGGAATCCATGTTTGAGGATGCCTTGCTACTTTTTTTATATATTCTTTCATTGGGTATGACAGGGCCAGCATTTATTGCATCGAGTTTCAATTCCACCAGCTGGCAAAATGTGATTTGAACCTATACCCACAGAGGATTACGCTGAGTATCTGGAATGCTCATCGAATGATATTACCACAATATCATTATAGAGCATCTCTTAAGGTACATTCAAATGGCTTTTGTATTACTAAAGTCAAACTGGTGGGCCTACAGTTAGGTACCTCTATTAAATCATTCTGTCTGACTCTAACCAGCTTTTAATTATCAAGGCACACAGTCACATTCTGTGCCATTTCTTGTGAGGATCCATTTGTCATTTTCAGAAATTGAAGGTTATGGACCCAAATTTTTTTTGTTCCCATCTGTCTCCTCCTACTGACACCCTGTGGAACAATTCGACTGATACAGATCACACTGTAGAATTGTTTATAAATTCTGAACAAAGACATAGGAGGTGAAGTAGGCCATTCAGGCCTGTTCTGTCATACAGTCACGTCATGGGCTAAATAAAAGTACAAGATCTTTTCTGTTTTTTTTATGCCTGATCAGTAATTTGGCTTGTTCTCCTCCTTTGGCTCCGTTATCTATTGATGGCCTTGTTCCAATCAGTTTGCCTGGCACAACCCAGGGTTTGAACTTGAGACCATGCATGTCTGTATGACCTATGTGACTCGCCGACCCATCAAGGGTTGCATTCAGATTGCATGGTTTCCAAAATGTCAGAAATCTTAATAGATGCTTGCAAGCATAAAGCATATCCTGTTATCTGTTTAGGATGAAAATGTCGTGAAATTGACACAAGAACTGGCGCAGAAACTGGGGCTAAGGATCCGTAAAGCATATATCAGAGCTCAGGTGAGTGTTATTGACCTGCTGTGTTGTTTTAATTTGTTCGCGTGAAGTGGCATCACTGGCCTGGCCATCATTTATTGCCCTCCCTTAGTTGCCTTTGAGAAACTGCCTGCTTGAATCATTGTAGTCTCTGGGATGCAGGTAAACCCATAAATTATGTTACAAAGGGAGGTACAAGATTTTGACCAGCGACAGTAAAGGAGCGGTGATTTGGATAATTCGGGTGTGTAGCTTGGAGGGGATCATATGAGAGGTGATGTTTCCTGGCATGTGGCACTACCCTCCTAGGTGGTAGAGATTGGAAAGTGCTGTCAAAGGAACTCTGGCGTGTTCCATTTTTCTAGGCTAATATTGACTTCCCTATTGGTGTTCACAAGTGTTATGATAACAATTCCTAAGGGGTTTGCGAAGTTAGATGTCAAGAGAATGTTATTCCTTAATGGGAAACTATTATTGGTCAATATCCAAAGAAATGGGAAGTTACATTTTGACCCATCTAGACAGTTAAACCTTGGCTGGGAAGTCCCACTGATCCTGCTTATTCAGCATAGCTCCTGTCATGTGTTCAAGATGCTGTCCGCCCTGGCAAGAAACAGACCCAATTCTGACTTGAAGAAATGCTGCAAATTATGTCTGCTTTTGATGTCCTGTTCCACAAATCCATTTAGGAAAGAGCTATTTCTTGATGCCTAATCTAAATTTGGCCTAATGCAAATTAAATGTGGTCCCTTCTTCTAAACCCAAGTTTATTTGTTCATCTAAGAATTCAAGAAAAGATTGTTTAGATTGGGAGTATTTTTGAAATGGGGAGGCTGATGGAATATTTTAATTGAATGTGTAAAATTATGATAGACATAGAGTGGATAGGAAGGATCTTTACCAGTTGCAAATAGATCAATAAACAGGAAATAAATTTAAGATAACTGGTATATAAGTTAGAGTGGAGTTGAGGTGAGTTTTTTGATTTTTGGAGATTGCAGTCCAAGAGTTGGAAATTGGCATTAGTTTGGATAACTGAAAGCAAAATACTGTGGATGTTGGATGTCTCAGCAGGTTTGACAGTATCAGTGGAGAGAGAAACAGAGTTACTTTGTAAGTTCAGTGACCCTTCTTTGGAACTGAAGAGGATCATTCTTTTTCAGCACGACTAGAAAGCCTAGCCATTGATGTGGAGTAGACAGAGGGCAGGTTGCAGAGAAGACCAGTGTCAGAACATTGGATAATACAAGAGTGGACATCAGAAGGAGAAGATTTTGCTAAATCTTTGATAAATGACTTGCTAAGTCCCAGATAAGGTGTTGTATTCAGCACATTGCCACGACACTGAAGAAAAATGTCAATAGGACATTTGTTACAATGTTACTTGGCCTGTGAGAATTCAAGTACATGGTGAGGTTGGAGAAGGTGGGATTATTCTCCTTGGAGCAGAGAAAGATCAGGGGAAATTTAACAGATGTTTAAAAATCGTGAAGCGCTGTCACAAGTACAGTAAATTCACCTACCAGTGATACTGTATGTTGTGCTTTTTATAAATTGCCTTGTCGGCTCTTATAGCCTTGTAACCAGCACAACATCTTCAATAAAAGCATTACTGTATGATGTACATCGTCGCTAAATTGTGTGACCCCTTTCCTACAGTTGTTCTCCTTATCTTGGCTCTTCTGGAGCAGACTATGCATTTACACAGAAGGAGAGAAGATTGCATGAGGCAGACATTGTGCCTTTCAGTGGAAAAGACTGCTGTAGACTGCAGCAGTTCAAGAGGCAGCTTCTCAAGAGCAACAAGAGACAGGCAATAAATGCTGGCCAGCCAACAGTGCCCACATCTTGCAAATGAATAAAAAAAGTCTGTGGGAAGTCAAGCCTTTGTTGGAGCTGTCCCTGCATTCAACCTTAATAAGTCCCTTAAATATTTTCTTTCAGCAAGGCATAGATACAGTGGGCCTGACAGAGACTGGCCACTCAGTGAACAGTAGCCAGGTAGGTTGACTGCTTTTTATGATTTTAGGCCATTGCAGAGTTTTTTATTTGTAGAGGTTTCTGTTGAGCAATTCTAGTTTGGATTATACTTAAGTGACAAGATTATCAATTCTTTTTACTTGAACTTCTGAATTGAATTGATAAACAACTGATTAAAGTCACTAATATACACAAATACAACTTGTTCTCCTAGAATTTTCCTTCTTGCAGAAAAATTCAAGTCTCAGCCCTGAAAATTATTTTTGTGATGGTGCTGGCTGTTTCACTCCTAAACATAAGCTCAAAAATCTAGCATGATACTCCCAGTGCAATACTGACAGAATGCTGCACTGTTGGAATTGTCACCTTTCAGATGAGATGTTTAACCAAGGCTCCATCTGCCCCCTTGGGCAAACATAAGTCCCAGAGTGTTTATTTGAAAAAGAGTGGGACTGTGCTGCCCTGTGGGGTGGCAATTATTTATTCCTCAATTGCCTTCATTGAAAAAACAGATGATCTAATCATTACCATGTGCTGTTGTGGGATCTTGCTGTGTACCAAGGATACATGGCCTATGGCCCACAGGCCACACGCATGGTCAGCCAGAGCGTGTTATGTGGTCAATGTCTACTTTACTGGTAGGTGAATTTACGACTGTATGAAATTTTCCAAAATATTGTGGCCCATGTAAGGTTATACTTTTGGCCTAAAGGGCTGGGCACTACCACTATGCAAATTTGCTGCCACATTTCCTATGTTGCAGTAATGATGATTTCTATTTAAAAACTTCTCTGTTCCATCAGTTGGTTCAAGCCATTTCAAGATTGAAATCCACTTTGCAGAATTTTAGCCATTCACTTAATCTCTGAATATCTTTATGTAATTTTATGCTTCACCTGCACTGCTTGTAAATGTTGCCTGCCTTTTGTGTCATTAGTGAACTTCGATGCATGGCTCTTTACCCACCATCTTAATTGTGAACAAATGCAGTGAAGAGTTGAGGTTTCAAGTATAATCCCACAGGTCACTTTCTGAGTACCTGGTCATTATCCCTACTCTGTCCTGTTGTTCAGTCAATTTGCTTAGTACGTCAATCGGTTCCTTCAGGTTCACAAGGTTTAAACCAAAATCCTCTTGAAAGTTCATGTAAATAACATCTCCTACCCTAGATCCCTCAACGAAAACATTCAACTACAATCATCACGCATCATCTTTACTTAGTTTGACTAACTGGTCTTCAATCCCCTGTTCTTTTTTTTCCCTCGTGCCTATAGCTACTTAAATTTCCAATCTAAATTCTTTCCTGATGGTTATGATCTCAGTTCTACTGTCATCAAGGACATTGGGCTCTAAAGTGCAAGTACAGTTTCTGTTCTTTATATTCTCCAACAGGTCTCCATAAATGGCACAAGTGGCATTGATGATATAGAATCAGGTGAGTTTCTTTTATGCTTCTTGCTGAAAGAATGTGATTCTGCTCTAAAATACAACAAATCCAGCTGGTATTCTCCATGCATTGTGCAGCCGTAAAGCTCTTGAGTGAAATGAGTTTTGAGAGAATTAGGATTTTTGAAGAGACTGGAAACCAATACAAATTTCATGAAAATTAATTTTCCATTGACCGACTGAAATAACTGAGGGACAAAATTTCACATTTTAAGATTTATACTGCAACAAACAAACTAAAATCAACGCAGATCAAATGTTATATGACAAGCAACTCGTATATTTAATTAAAGAAAATATATTTTCAGATTAAAACAGTAAAGACAAGATTCACAGCCAGCAGGACGTGTTGGCCTAGTGCTCATGTCGCTGCGCAAGTCAACCAGAATTCCATGCTAATGTTCTTGGAACATGGGTTTGAATTTGTGCCTGGGGAGATGATGAAATTTGAATTCAGCAAAATCTGGAATTAAAAATGCTGGCCTAATTGTGATGTAAACCACTGTTGATTTTATATAAAAGCCCATTTGGGGAATGCCCAGCCAGTGACACCTGAATCCCATGTATGAATAGGCAATAACTGGGCAGCACAGCGGCTCAGTGGGTAGCACTGCAGCCTCACAGCGCCAGGGACCCGGGTTCGATTCCAGCCTTGGCTAACTGTCTGTGTGGAGTTTACACATTCTCCCCGTGTGTGCGTGGGTTTCCTCCAGGTGCTCCGGTTTCCTCCCACAGTCCAAAGATGTGCAGGCTAGGTGGATCGGCCATGCTAAATTGCCCATAGCGTTCAGGGGTGTGTGGGTTATAGGGGGATGGGGCTGACCCTACGTGGGATCTTCCAAGGGGTGGTGAGGACTTGTTGGGCCAAAGGGCCTGTTTCCACGCTATAGGGAATCTAATCTAAACCCACAACTGCACGTGCACGCTAATCTGAAAAAGCTTGTGCGTGCAATTTCAGAACCAATGTGCCATCACGTTAGATTTGCAAAGGTTTATTTTTGCATATTGCTGTTTGCTTACACAAAGGCTGCCCTGTGCATGTGCACCATATTCAAATGGAGTTTGGCATGGTAGAAGGGAAGAAAATGCAGCTGGGGAGTAAGGGTCGATGTTGGGAGTGGGGAGTAATGGGGTGGTGGTGATAATACATGGAGTGAGGACTGAAGGGAGTGAGCCTCCTGAACCCACTCCCATGACCTCTCTTCTCTCCCCTCCTCTCCTGGGCTACATCCACCAGCTCCCTTCTCTATTCACAGTCATATCCCATTTAAAAACCTAACATGAACCATTTAAATGCATATACAACTGCAAATGCAGCCTAAAGGAAAACCACCTTTCACTGTGCACCTGAGGGATTTGTAGCATTCCAGGATTAAGTCCAAAGTGCCCTTTAGCTTTCCAGCAGACTCATTTCTTCCGTCCATGATATAGTCTCCGAGTAAGGAGTTAGGAGGGTAATTTAGAATTTTTTTACATCTGCAATGCCTTTTAGAGGCTGGGTTGCTAAATCTATTCAAGGCTGAAGTTGACAGTAAGGGAATCAAAGGTTATGAGGTGTAAAATCAGGAAAGGGGAGTTGAGGACTAGCAGATCAACCATGATCTTATTATATGGTAGAACCAACTCAGTGGGCTGTATGGCTTACTTTTGCTCCAACATCTTATGATAATATTGAGACACCTGAGGGCAGAGGAATTTACAGATGTCCATGTAAGAAAAGAGTGGCTGAGTCCAATCTGGAACACCAGACCTGCAGCTAGTGGTTGTTGGGAGGAGAGATGACTAATGTAGAAACAGGAGGAGAGCGTTTTAATTTGTGTTACCACTCACTTAGATCATGGCAGATCTGTGCCTTAACTGTCTTTATCAGCCTTTGTCCTATATTCCCATAGTAATCTTTCATAACAAAAATCTCTTAATCCTGTTTTGAAATGAATTATCCTCTGCAGCATCCTGTTTTGGAGGAAAGAGTTTGAGATTTCCACTATCATTAATATTTCCCAATGTCACCCTGAATGTCTTGGCTGTTAAGGTTCTACATGCTTATAATAAGTATTGAATATTTTTACAACTGAGATTTCTGATTGGCCAGGCAGTCAAAAGTTAAAGGGATGAGATGAAAGAAGAGTTGAGGCCACAACCTGATCAGCTTTGATCTTATCACACAGTGGAGAAGTCTTGAGGGGCTGAATGCTCTACCTCTGGTTCTAACTCATATCTTTTTAATGTAAACCCTCAATAGAGATTTGAGCATATAATCTGAGGAGGTACTGCATTGTTGGTGGTGCTATCTTTCAGTAAAGATGTTAAACTGATATCCCAAATGCCCCCTCATGTGGATTTAACAGATCACA
Source organism: Stegostoma tigrinum (assembly GCF_030684315.1). Classification (NCBI taxonomy): domain Eukaryota; kingdom Metazoa; phylum Chordata; class Chondrichthyes; order Orectolobiformes; family Stegostomatidae; genus Stegostoma; species Stegostoma tigrinum. Next base: position 6,079,920 of record NC_081391.1, read on the forward strand.
ACATTATTTAAAGAGGGCAAGGGAGATGTCCTTGTGGCCTGGCCATCATTCATTCAGATCTCAGCTGTTATCATCTCTTCAAAACCACACATGATCTGGTATTTATCTTGCTGCCTATGAGAACTTACAGACTACAAATTCCCTGCAACATTTTCTCAACATTACAATAGTCACTGCTTTTCAGAAGTACTCTGCGCTATAAAGGTTTTGGAACGTCCTGAGGCCATTCAAAGCGCTATCTCAATGCAGCTTTTTAGTAATTATATTCAATCTGCATTTTGACTATCATTTTTCCCAAATTTCTATTATTAAATGACAAGAACTTCCCATATCATTTAATCACAACTTTTAGTCATTTTTGCACAGTTAATAATTTTTATTCGGATCCAGTGTTACACTTCGTATCACATTGTGTTATATGCTATATATGAAGATCTTCATAATAATCTCTTCCTGTGAAAATTCTCTGGGGAATTGAGTAATATCTTATTGAAAATCTTTTACACCATTTTGTCGTCATGTCTTACTTTATATTGGTCATGTTATACATGCAGTATTTACCATTATAAATTGTTGTGTTAATATTTCCTTTCCGGTTTTTGTGTCAACTGTCACAATGAAGTCGTAGACTCTAGCCACAAGATTATTCTGTAGTATAAATATCTGAAGTCTTTGTCCTTCTGTTGTTTTAAAGAAACTTTTCTTTAATCAACTAACGACTAGTGATTTAATAGTTATATGTAATGATCATGTTTGTGACACTGTTGTGTTTTGCTCCCAAAATGCAGGTTCACCTTTGGAGCTCCCACGTATCCCTGTTCCAGCCACTATTCCTGCACCAGTCAGTGAAGTTTCAGTCCCCATTTCATCAGTTTCTGTTAGTATCCAGCAATCACAGACACATCCTACTCTACTGAAAACCCCTGTTGGTGATGGGGTCTCTCTCTCAGTGCCTGAAACCACAGAGGAATTTCCAGATGAGGAAATAATTGGAGAAGAACTGGACACATTGTTGGATTCCATTGGGGAGGCAAATGATTTTCCCATGGTAGGAGGCATTAAAAATGATATTTCCAACTATTGGTTTCATCCTGTTCATGCCCTTGTGGCATTAATAATCCTTGGTGCCTCAGGGTGACATCAGGGATCATAGGCCACTCCGATTCATTAAACTTGATTATTGTTGATAGTATGTAAGTAAAAACACCAAGAAAGAGTAAGGTTTGGCTCAGCTTTGTTGGCCTTCCCCATGCGATATTAGAGCTAGTATTTCCAGCACTATTCACACATCATGGTCAGTTAGGATGTTGCTGAGATGCTGCATATGCAGTAAAAACTCCCTGGATTCAGCAAGCAAAGGGTCATTATGGGGAAATTAGTATACAATCATAGTGAGACCACAGTATTCTAAATTTGTGATGGTCCATGCATTGCATACTAGCCTCTCGCAGCTAATTACATTTCAGGCTAGTGACAAAAATTAATAATAGACCAATGCCAGACTTGTATTACCTGTACACTTCACCATGTTAAATGTGTAACAACTTCATTCTTTTGACTATTTGTTGACGTAAAATCTAAAACCGGGTGTGCAAGAGTTTTCAGTTGAGTGCTGGTTGCTGAATTATGGGTAATAGTTATTAAATACATACATTTGTGAAATACTGTTCACTCCATTTGTGTGAGCTATTTCCAGCCTAATATGTTAAAATAGTGTCGCTTAGTTTCAGAGTTTTGTATAGGACGGTACAGGTCAAAATTGCATCTGACTGGGTGTTGTTGAAAAAATATAGGAAGTGTTAAAAATGCACAGGATCTCTGAAAGAAGAAGGCCATCATCTTTAGTTGAGGAAAGCCTTTTCTGTTAGATTGTTGGAAACTACATGGTTATATTTGTCCTTGTGAGTAGGTATTGTTAACTCTGTTCAAGGGACAGCAAACCTTTCTAGAGGGAAATATTAAGGTATAGTAGTGGGAGTTCAATAAAAGTATCACAGAAGGAAAATGAAATGAGGCTGGATGAACGCAGTAGGCCCAGCAGCATCTCAGGAGCACAAAAGCTGACGTTTCGGGCCTAGACCCTTCATCAGAGAGGGGGATGGGGGTGAGGGTTCTAGGCCTGAAACTTCAGCTTTTGTGCTCCTGAGATGCTGCTGGGCCTGCTGTGTTCATCCAGCCTCACATTTCATTATCTTGGATTCTCCAGCATCTGCAGTTCCCATTATCACAGAAGGAAAATGTTTACTTCGCTTACCGGTAATACACACAATGCAAACTGTTTGTCCAGCCCATACATCAAAATCCAAACTAAACATCTGCTAATAAATGAGATTCTGCAATTAGGCAGCACTTTCTGAATAATCCCGAGTGTGCTAATAGTTGTGCGAACAACTAATTCAAGGCGGTCAGTCAAACCTGTAATGTGGGTCATTTACACTTGCTACAAGCTATACAGTTATAAAGAAGCCTATTTTCTGGAAACACAGGCTTTGTGACTTTTTGACTAACTATGCAGATTAGAGGCCTATAGTTCTAAGATGTTCTCTCCGTGGCAAAACTTCAATCAATCAGAATCAACTGACTTGCCAACTGATCAGCTTACCTTTCCCCTGTAATATAAATTGTCATGATCGTTTGAACTTTTGAATTCTTACTTTTTTTTCTGATCTGTGCAAGGTGAAAAGTTTTGGCAACATGTCCCTCTTTTTAGCAACATCTTCGCCCCAGCTGTCCCCATCTACCAAGTGAGCAGATACAGAAGAATGTTAAACTTTTTATTGTTTAATTCAAGTATTTCTAAGAATGTTCGAGGTTGATAGGTTTTCGTGGTGAGAGCATTAACATTGGAACTGTATTTGTGTGCTCCTCAAAAAACTTTGCTCTGAAAAGAAAAAGATCAGGTTTAGTTTCAGATGCTCAATTCTCCTATAAGCTGGAGGAAAGTTGTTTTTTTTGTGAGTGTCCCATGTCTAGTAACCTCAACATTATGTTTGTGACGGAGCCCCGATATCTCAAAGATAATTGTATGATTAGCAGGTGTTTTATAGCTCTGAGGGGATATACAAAATGGTGCCAACTGATAGTCAGTGTTCAGAATATTACTCCTTGTTGTTTAAGCAATTGTCATAGGGGAATGGGGATTACAACATCCAAATTTGCAGATTCATACAAATATGAAGTATAGTCAACTGCGAAGAAGGGGAACTGACCCTTGAGCAACAGTGCATTGTCACGGAGTCATACAGTATGGAAACCTTTGAACCAACAAGTCCGTGCCAACTATAATCCCAAACTAAGCTAGTCCCATCTGCCTGCTCCTGGCCCATATCCGCCCAAACCTTTCCTATTTGTGTACTTATCCAAATGCCTTTTTAAACATTGTAACAGTACCCACATCCACCACTTTCTCAGGAAATCCATTCCACATGTGAACCACCCTCTGTGTAAAAAATTTACCCCTCATGTCTTTTTTCAATCTTTCTCCTCTAACCTTAATGTGTCCCCTAGCCTTGCAATACCCCACCCTAGGGGAAAGACAACTACCATTAACTCTATCTATACCCCTCATTGTTTTATAAACTTCATAAGGTCTCCTCTCAACCTCCTATGCTCCTGTTTTTTAAAAAAAAAAGTCCCAACCTGTTCAGCCTTTCCTTATAACTCAAACCTTCCATAATGGGCTACATCCTGGTAAATCTCTTTTAAACCCTCTCTAGCTTAATAATATCTTTTCTATAACAAGGAGACCAGAACTGGACATAATATTGCAGAAGAGACCACATCAATGTCCTGTACAACCTCTACATGACCTCCCAACTCCTCTCAATCGAAAAATGATGATCTTCAGAAGTCCAAAAATATTAAAAGAAGTTAGCAAAAATATGGTTGAAGAAGGCAGGAAATGGAGATAGAAGTGTTTAGGAAGGACACTTCAGAGAATAGGCCTGGATTATTGGGGATACAGCTGCAAAGCAAGGAGCTGATGCACAAGGAGACACCAGTGAGAGGAATATAGAGTTTGAGAGTGATCTCTGGAGGAGTTGAAAGACCAGAATTAGAATTTTAGATGTGGGAGGGTAGGTAGATAAGGAGGGTAGGCTGGACTCCAGTAGAAGTTAGGGTTTCCTTGGGTCAAGGAAAACCTGAACTCATTTATGAATTACCCAGGCCTGAGGAAATCATTTGAATTTCCAAAAAATTTTCAAACATGTAACTGAAAAGTTAAAGGTGGAGGTGAGACTTTTCTGACACTGGGCAGCGTTCCTATCTTTTCCACTGTTTTAATCAACATCCCCTTTGTCTTCTCTGTTACTGTTTGCTTTACTGTGGGCGTCTAGAGCCCAGTGTGGGTAAATAGACTCTTGATCCTGTAATAAGCACTTTTCATCTCTCAAAAATTCTACAGAAAAAGGTCAGCTTGTAAGAAATGGAGGTGCTGGGTAACTGGTGCACAATGCCTGCTTGGAGCGAACAGAGTTAGTGAAGTATTTGAAAGAAAAATGTTCATGAAATATTTTAGTTTGGATGTGGCGACCTCCTGGCGTATTATTTTACTGCAGAAGCCCTGTGGATTTATGCTAAAACATACAAGGTTATGGACCAAGTGCTGGAAAATGAGATTAGAATAGTTAGGTGGTTGTTTTTGACTGGTACAGACCCAGTGGGCCGAAGGGCCTTTTCCTGTGGTTCTATAGAGGGCAGAGTTTGCAGAGGCTAAGGTGGACTTTGGAAATTCAGACAATTGAGACAGCGAGATTTTCACTATGGCTTTCCATTAAATTAATTCCTTTTGAGGTGCAATGACCCATTATCGAGGTTAAAAATTCTCCTGCCAACTGTGGTTAGTTCTTGCTTTTGCTGACAGAAGGAAAGCAGCTTTTTTTTTTTCCCATGCCCTGACTTTATTTGCCAAGAAGTTGAAAGCAGTTAAAATCTTGCGCTGCATAAGACCGATCACAATTTATCAACTCTTTTTTGCTTTTATTTCACAGACCTCAGTGGCTGGGACTGTTCCGACAAACCTACCCAGTGACATGCCGCGTTTACTTCCCATCTTTCGCACCGGTAGCCCGGTCCTCCCATCTGCCCTGAAGGGGAACATTGGCTCAAAGGTTTCACTCCCATCAGCCTATCCAATGCTTTCTGTCCAGAAGATGGACTCCCTGGATAGCATCGTTCCGAACACAATCGTAAATAGTTTGGATTCTTTGGACCTACTCCCTGCAACAGAATCTCGGCCTGGTAAGGGTTTACCCATCCTTTGTTCCTTTTGTGTAATCTGTATGTAAACTGAAGGAACATTGCCATGCAAGGAGTATAAGGCAGATTCACCAGAATGTTACCAGAATTTTGTGGGTTAAATTATGAAGAGCAGTTGGATCGAGTTGGTTTGTATTTCCTGGTAAATAGAGGTAAGGGGTGTTTTAGGAACATGGGATCAGGAGTAGGCCATTTCAGCCCCTCAAGCCTGTTCGACCATTGAATGAAATCATGGCTGATCGGTGGCCTAATTCCATATATCTGCCTTTGGCCCATTTCCAATAATACCTTTCCTTAACAAAAAAAAACATCAAATTTAATATGAACAACTGATCCAGCATCCACTGTAATTTGTTGAAGAGTTCCAAACATATACTACCTCTTATGTGTAGAAGTGCTTCCGAGCATCTTTCCTGAGCAGTCTGACCCTAATTCTCGGGCTACACACCCTAGTTCTAGAATCCCCAAACAGTGGAAATAGTTTATCTTTCTCTACCTTGTCTTTCCCTGTTAAAATTTTAAAAACTTTGGTCAAATCACCGTTTAACCTTCTAAGCAGGCCTAATTTGTATAATCTCTCCTCATTAATTAACCCCTGAAGTCCAGGTATTATTCTTGTAAACCTATATTGTATTTGCTCCAAGTATAATGTAACGTTCCCAAGGTATGGTGCCCAGATATGCTCAGAGTATTCCAAGTGGGATCTAACCTAGACTTTGCATGAATGCAGCACAGCGTCTAAATTCTTATACTCCAGTCCTCCAGAAAAGAAGGCCAACATTCCATAAGCTTCCTTGATTAGTTCCTGCACCTGATTGTGAAATTTTAAAGATCTACTGACTTGAACCCTCAAGTCTCTTTGGATATCCATTATATGTGGAAGGTTTTATGATTTTGAAAGGAGTTGACCCAAACCAGGTCGTCAGAAGGAAAGTTAGAAAGCAACTCTTCACACTAAAATTTGGTGGAAAGTGCAGAATTCTGCCCCTCCACAAGCAGTGGATGCTGGTCAGTTAATAGTTCAAAATGTAGATTGACAGTTTCATTTTCTCTAGCCAATACAAATGGATGGCACTAAATCCAAAATGAACAAGCTCTCAAGACTGAACAGGCTTGGTTCTTGCCTTTTGAACAAGCCGGTGACCTGATGGAAAAGTCTTTACCCAGATTGTGAAGCTCACCCCGTAAGGCATGGTGAAACTGAACACCATCCATACGTTTAATGCACACTTAGATTAAAAACACAAGGGCAAAAGAAAGAGAAGTAGAGGGCAGGGAGAAGTCTCCTGGAGGCATAGCCACTGAGTTTTCAATAGATGTTGGACAGGTTACAGAAGAGACCAGAGTCAAGAAGTTAGATGGCACGAGATGGGACATTGGATAGTGAAGAAGATGATAGTAAATGTTGTATTAATCACCGGTTGGATTCTGGCTAAAGAATTGTATTCTGTTCTAGGGTGCCATACGTTAGGAAGATTGTCAACAGAGAACTCATTAGAATAGTACCAGGGCTTTAGGACTTCAGTAACGTGGAGGGATTGCAGAATCTGGGATTGTTCTCCAACAGGCGAAGAAGGTTTAAGTGCAGAATTAATAGAGGAGCCATCACTGGCCCAGTGGGCAATGACTTCCTTCTGTGCTGCATCGTAACTGTCACTGATCTGTTGGAGCAAGTGGTTAGTTTAAACTGAAATATCTGTGATTTGTTATTTGACTTGAGGGAAGAGGGAGTAAGTCTGATCACTTATCTACTTTTAAAAAGTCACTAGAATAGTAACAAAAATATAAAAGGTGAATTTTGCTATGCTTCTCTAGCTTCAAGACCAATGACACCAAACAGCAATCAAAGTATCTCCAGCAGCTTTGCACTGGTAAGTGTAAAATGTTCATGTTCACCTTTCTTCGCAACCAGGTTGATGTTCAGCAAGAAAAGGACTTTGTTTCTGTAAATGTCATATTCATGGTGAGTTAATCTCCACGTGTTTGCATGACCCATGGCCACAGTCACCTTATCTCCTTTCTCTGAAGGGCAGGGATCCAGTTCTGACCTTGGCCCAAGTATTCTTGTGCCAAGCCTGAGCATTGAATGGAGAGGGCCAGTACCGACAGCAAAGATCACACCTCACCCATGCCTTGCAGGAAAAGTGTGGCAAAATAGCAATGCACAGTCCTAAATTGATAATCCTGAGATGTGTTAAATTGAATGGACAGCACAGTGCTGATGAGAGCGTTGTTTAATTCTTTGTGGAAGATGGAGATCTGGATGCTTCCAACATCTTCTCCATTTTTATTTTACACTTACAGCATCTGCAGTTTTGTTTGTGTGGGGGTTGTTCAATTTAACCATTTAAAATTTATATGTTGTCAAATCATTTAGCGTGACTGTGCCCTCCTGTTATTTTGTCCAGGCCATTAATGTATAATATGAATAGTTGTGTTCCCAATGCTGAGCCCTACAGAGCTCCATTAGTCACTGGCTACTATCCTGAAAAATACCCCTCTGCCTTTGCCCTGTGCCTTCTGACTGTGAGCCAATCTTCTACCCACACCTGTACCTTTCTCCTAAAACCATGGGCTTTTATCTACTTTAGCAGCTTCCTGTGCAGCACCTTGTCAATGGCCTTCTGGAAATCCAAATAAATCACGCCTACTGGCTCTCCTTCGCCTGACTTGCTTGTTATCTGTTCAGAGAATTCGAACAGATTTGTCACAACCTTCCTTCAGTGAAACCATGCTGACTCAGCCCTATTTTATCATGCGCTTCCATGTATTCCGCAATTTTAAATTTCAGTAAAGGACTCTCATAACCCAACTTTTCAGCCAGGTATCTACCTCATTAATTTTGTTGACCCGGTTCTAATTTGCCCATGGCCCAGGTAGCAATCTGGAAATTATTACCTTTTTGATTCCACTTTTAAATGTACTTCCTAGCTGCCGATTATTCTCTCAACAGAATCAGTTTCCTCTTTCAATCGATATTGTTGGTGCCTACATGGACCGCAACAACAGGAGCTTTCCTCTCCCACTCGAAGTTCCTCAGCAGCCCAGATGAGAGACGCCGAACCCAGGCACCAGAAGCCAACACCACTTTCAGAACTGTCAATCCAGGCTACAGAGAACACTATTTATTCAAAAACAGAAGTTGCTGGAAAAGCTCAGCTGGTCTGGCAGCATCTGTGAAGAAACTGTTGTTCCCGCTCAGCTTTTCCAGCAACTTCTGTTTTTTGTTCCTGATTTACAGCATTCACGGCTCTTTAAGTTTTTGGCAGTGTGTGCTCCCCTGACTGTACTATCCCTGATTACAGCTACATTTCTCTTTTTACTCTTCTTCCCTTCCCTTCCCTTCCCTCCACCCCCCCCCCCCCCCCACCCCGTTCTTGAATGGCTCTCTCTACCACTCGTCAGTTTGTTCGCCCTCCCTACAGCATCACTCTCATCCCCACAGGGAGCAAGAATCTCAAACCTGTTAGACAAACTCAAGGGTTGAGACTCCTGTTCTCTCTCCTGGATCCCTCTATCTGCCTCACTGGTGGTCATTCCCTCCTGTCTCTGACCACTAACTGAACTTGAGGTAGTTCATCTAAAGGGTGTGACTCTCCTTAAACACAGCATCGAGGAACACTCTCCCCACCTGATGTGTCACACTGTTCAAAGCTCAGAATCCAGTTTATCATCTCTGAGCTGGAGCTTCTCCATCAACCATTGCTTGCTTCAGATGTGGTCACTATGAGCCACAATGGGGTCCCCAGATCCCACATCATGCAGATAAAGCACATTGCCTGGCCCTGCAGCTCTGTTTTATTTACTTAATTTGTAATTTTATTTTTGGAGATTACTCTGTTTTCATTTGTAGTCTGTAAATATTTACCTTCAGTGTGAAAGTAACCTACAATAGATGGTCAAATTAGTAGCTAATGAACTTGTGGCTTTCCTGTGATGTCAGCCTCTATGTGCTGGGCCCCTGATCCTGGGCTTCATTTTATCCCATGAAAAAAGCACTGCTTCCCTGCACATCAAATTCCCAAACTTCATACTCACTCAATCTGTGCCTCGCTCTCACTGTGATCTCCTCCCTGACCATGCGCAGCCTCAACTTCTTTGTTCTAACCTCATAAACAGAAGTTCCTCTTCCCTGGAGCTGTTTTTATAAATTGTTTCTGCATTTTCTCCAATGCATTCACATCCTCCCTTTCGTGTGGCGCCCAGAACTGTACACAATACCCAGCAGAAGAATAACACATTTGTCAAGCAGGATTTCACGTTCATAAAACCATATTGACTTGTTTTAATCTTACTATATTTTTGTAAGTAGTTTGTTTAGAATTCCTCAGAAGTAGATCCTGATGCTGGGGGATTTGTCAGATTTTAAGCCCTCAAGTTTTCTCAATTTATTTTTCTCTGATAAATAATTACCTAAATTACCTCACAGTTATTAGCCCCCTTGTTACCTTGTATTTCCGGTAATTCTGTTCAGTTGTGAAGACAGTTACAAAATATTCATCAATGTCGATGCCATTTCATCATTCTCAAACATTTCTGCTGTCTCTGCTTTTAAGGGACCAGTGTTTATTTTAGTTATCCTTTTTAATATAGTTGTGAAACCTTTTACAATCTGTTTTCTCTTTTTCTCGCTAGTTTTCTCATGTCCTTTTTTCCCCCTTGCTATCATCTTTTTGGTGGCCCTTCACTGGTCTCTAAGACAATTTTGTCCTGGATTTATTGTCAGATTCTTTCAGCACTGCAGCCACTTCTTTTAATTAAATACTATCATTAGCCTACTCAGTACACCGCAAAATAATTTCTCAGTGAGATAACAAAAAGTGTGAAGCTGGATGAATACAACAGGCCAAGCAGCATCTCAGGAGCACAAAAGCTGAAATTTCGGGCCTAGACCCTTCATCAGAAAAGACCCTTCATCCTCTGAAGGGTCTAGGCCCAAAACGTCAGCTTTTGTGCTCCTGAGATGTTGCTTGGCCTACTGTGTTCATCCAGCTTCACACTTTGTTATCTCTGATCACAATTTCTCAGTGAGATTGTGTTATAGATTATATTTTGGTCAAACATTTTGAATTGTTCCTTTAAATATTTCCTGCTGTTTATTTATTGCTGAACCTTTTCAGTCGATTTTATCTGATTCCCTCTGTGATTAGCACTGCTGCCTCACAGCACCAGGGACCCGGGTTCGATTCCAGCCTCGGGTGACTGTCTGTGTGGAGTTTGCACATTCCCCCTGTGTCTGCATGGGTTTCCTCCGGGTGCTCCGGTTTCCCCCCGACAGTCCAAAGATGTGCAGGGTAGGTGGATTGCCCATGCTAAATTGTCCATAGTGTTCACGGAGGTGTAGATTAGGTCGGTTAGGGGATGGGTCTGGGTGTGTTGCTCTGAGGTTCAGTGTGGCTTGTTGGGCCAAAGGGCCTGTTTCCACACTCTAGGGATTCTATGATTTCCCCTCAACCAACTCTCCCCACACGCCCAAGTAGATTGCTTTTATAAGATTCTTGTTTGTGTTTTAATTTTGTTTATTGGATCTGGCCATCACAGACAAGACTAGCCTTTATTACCCATCCCTGATTGCCCAGAGGGCAGTTAACAGTCATCCACATTGCTATGGGACTGGTCAAAAGGGCTGCTCAGGCAGTTTCCCTCCCTAAAGGATGGTTTTCTGACAATTGACAATGAATCCATGGTCGTCATTAAATCCCAAATACCAGGTTTTTTGTTGGATTCAGATTCCACCAACTGCCATGGCAGAATTTGAACCCCAGACCCTGGAATATTGCACTGATGCTAATGATGATAATGCTCAATACTAAATAACTTTATTTTTTGCTGGTTCCGCAGTCCGTTATTCCAGAAAACTGTTGTGAAAGCATTGCCCAAGCTCCTCTTCCAGACTACTAATTTGCTTGGCCCAGTCTATATGAAGTTTAAATTCCTCCATATCTGTTGCATGTTACCTTTGTTACAAGCTTCAACTATTTCTCGTTTAATGCTCCCTCCTGCAGTATAACTACAGTTGGATGTTGAGGCATTGGTTGAGTTGCTGAAGCCAATCAGACTGAAAGATGGATTTCTGACCTGTGCTGGGTTAGCTGAAGTGACCTGAAACAACCCTTACAGGTGCTGATCTGGCCTATCTCCAACAAATACAAATAAACCAAGTTTCAACTCCCAACACCGGAACCCTCACTACCTTATGGATTGCACACTTTTTTTGTGGATGTCAGGATCAGAAATTTTTACAATGCTTCACACAGTTTAGACATCATTGTTGAAGCTCTCATGCAAGTAATGATTGCTGTGTGAACTATTGGAGACCAACAGACACTCTCAGAGATGCAGTCTGTCATGTAGGCAGCACTTCACGGTTGGGGTGGTCGATAATTAACAAGGGTTTTCCTTCTTAAACCAATACAATCATCCATCTAGTAAGATGATATGTACTTTGTTCTGTCCTTGACTACTGTTTCCTCCTCACTTTGTATGACAGGGTAAGCAATCCAACAGCCTGTCCTCCTTGAGCAGTTCCTCAACATACCTTGGAGCAGTGCGAGGAGACAGTGGGTCGTTCTTGTCATCATCATCGCCACTGACGAAGAACCCACTCAGTGACACACATGACCTGCGCCAGGCTTGCGCCAGCTGCTTCGTTAAAATAGGTAAAGGAACATTGCAACCAAAATCGGGGACCCAGGTTTGATTCCAGACTCAGGTGACCGTCTGTGTGGAGTTTGCACATTCTCCCTGTGTCTGCTTGGGTTTCCTCTGTGTGCTCTGGTTTCTTCCCACAGTCCAAAGATGTGCAGGTTAGGGTGGATTGGCAATGCCACGTTGCTATAGTTCCCTAGATATAAAGTCTAGGTGGGTTAGCCATGTGAAATGCAGGGTTACAGGGATAATGGGTCAGTGTGGATTCAATGGGCTGAATGGCCTGTTTCTACACTGTAGGGATTCGGTGATCTATGATCTGTGAATCCAAACAGCCCCTCGTGGTTGCTGTGCCCAACGTGGTGAGCTGTCCTCTCGTCGGCGATGGACAGGGTTCACAGGAACTTGAGAATGAGGCAAAGGAATAAAATTCCTCAAGCCTGCTTTGCCATTCAGCAAGATCATGCCGGATGTGATTATGGCCTTAACTCCACTTCCCTGTTGGCCATCCATTTGAAATGTAGCCGTTTGAGCTAAGCAGCTGTCATTTCTTTGGCAGTTTTGTATGTTCGTCAGTCCTCTGGCCACAAGTGAAACCTGGCGCAACAAGGAAACCTAAAAGATCTTTGTAAATGCTAGTTTGCAAGGACCATCCATAGCAATGCAACTAATGATGACCATTTTCCTGGTTGGAAATGAGAGGAGATCTTATAGTGACAAGAAAAGGGAACTCTAGCAAGCTGTGTGACAGAGTGATGAGATGAAGGCTTCTTTGAAGCTATCAATTTGATAGTGTCAGAGGAGAAAGTGGTGATTGGGCAGGTTTTTGGGGATAGTAAGAGGGTGGTTTGACATTGGAGTACTCCAGAGTCTCCCTTTGAGATTATTAGAGAGTGGTATCAGCCAAGAACTGGCCCAGTCCACTGGTTATGGGAAGTGAGTCGACGGTAATCTGCTTTAAGTCAACTGTCATAGCCAGAAATGGCTGTATTGACCTCAGCACTAGATGTCCACGAGGGATCATCTCTAGATGACACCAGAGGACAAAATCGGCATTTTCAAAGCAGCAAGAGTGTTAAAATTCAGTGAATAAATTGACTAGGAAGAGTGGTGGGGGAGGATGGGGGCAGGCAGGAACTAATCTCCTTAAGAAATAATTTGCTTATTGTAGTTTGTCTGCCATGACTGAATGCCCTGGCGTGCTTCTTAAGTGTTTTCTCCTTTTATGTTTTGCTGTTTCAGGCGTTAAAGCATTAGATTATAATTATAACCCTGACCTGGATCACAAGTGTGGAAAAGATATATTGATTGGAAGATTGAAGAGTTCAAGAGACACACGGTGGAAGAAAATCAGGCCTCGGCCTACCAAGAATAATTATGGGGGGCCGTACTACATTTGTAAAGGTGTGTGGAGTGCATGTTACCAGGTTAAATGAAAGTTCCATAAATATACAGCGATCACTAATAAGTCTAACAGGGAATTCAAGGGAAATGCCTTTATATTCAGCATGTACAACTCACTACCACAAGGAGTGGTTGAAGTGGTTAGTATACGCGGAAAGCTAAAGAAACACATGAGGGAAGAAGCTCTTCTTCTTTGGAGTGCACACATGCAGAGATTTCCCAAGACAGCTGCTGTTAAATGGGGAGGCAATGGCTTAGTTGTATTATCACCAGACAATTAATCCAGAAACTCAGCTCATGTTTGGGGACCCGGGTTCGAATCCTGCCATGGCAGATAGTGGAATTTGAATTCCATAAAGAATCTGGAATTACGGGTCTAATAGTGACCATGAAACCATTGTCGATTGTCAGAAAAACCCATCTGGTTCACTAAAGTTCCTGCAGGGAAGGCAATTGCCATCCTTTCGTGGTGTGGCCTACGTGTGACTGCCGACCCACAGCAATGTGGTTGACTCTTAATTGCCCCCTGCTCAATTAGGGATGGGCGGTAAATGCTGGCCTAGCCAACAATGCCAACATCCCGTGAGTAAATTTTAAAAAAAATTTAAGTTGCTGGCCGATTACAGGACCTGCCCAATTTCTGTTATTGTGCATCGAGGGCACTAATGCTGCCTTTATACCTGGCTGAAAGGTATGAGATGACCCCCTCTTTTTGGTTATTTTAATCTCCCCATTCAGGTGTGTTATGACTCACCTCTGGGACAGGTGGGACTTGAATCTGGATCTTCTGGCCCACAGGCAGGGACACTACCACTACATCTCATGTGCATGAAAAGACTGGGAGTGGGATTCAGCTGGTTTCTTTAAAAACTTGATGCAACTCAAGCGTGACTCGTCTGTATAAACTGGACATGAGGACAGAGTGTCAGCTGTGGCTCAGTGGATAGCTGCCCTGCCTCTGAGTCAGAAGGTTCAAGTCCAACAAAATCCAAGCTGTGCAGCATCGGTGACATAGTTGGATTGTCACTAGACAAATAATCCAGCGACCTAGACTTGTGTTCAGGATCCCAGCATGTTGATTGGTATAAATTAAATTCAGTTTCTAAATTCGAAATTGAAAAGCAAGTTAATCTTGTCAATGATGATCATGAAACAGTCATTGATTGTCATTAAAACCATCTGGCCCTTTCGGGAAGGAAATCTGCTGTCCTTCTCTGGTCTGGCATAAAAGTGACTCCAGACCCAGAGTAAAGCCCAGGTAGGGAAGGTTTGAATTATAAAGAAAGGCAGGATAGACTGGGACTTTTTTCACTGGAGCATAGCAGGTTGAGGGGTGACCTTACTGAAATTTATAAAATCCTGAGGGATATAAGTAAGGTTAATGGTAGGTGGCTTTTCCCTAGGATAGGGGGTTTCAAGACTAGGGAACACATTTTTACAGTGAAGGGAGAGAGATTTTAAAAAGACATGATGGGCATGTTTTATACACTGAGGGTAGTTTTGTGTGTGGAATCAACTTCCAGAGGAAGTAGATGTTTGCAGGTAAAGGGACCACTGGAAAATGGGAAGCCTTCAAAAAAGAGATAACGAGAGTCCAGAGACAGTATGTTCCTGTTAGGCTGGTAGATGTAGGGAATGCTGGATGACTAGAAAAGTTGAGGTTTTGGTTAAGAAAAGGAAGGAATCATCTGTAGATAGCAGGGATTGGGTGAATCCGTAGAAGAATATAAAGGCAGTAGGAGTATACTTATCCGGAAGATAAGGAGGACAAAAAGGAGGCATAAGATAGCTTTGGCAAATGGGGTTAAGGATCATCCAGAGAGATTTTACAAATACATTAAGGACCAAAGACTAACAAGGGAGAAAATAAGCTGCCTTAATGATCCTTAAGGGATCCTATGTGTGGAACTGCAGGAAATGGAGGAGATACAAATGAGAATTTTGCATCAGTGTTTACTGTGGAAAAGGATATGGAAGATAGACAGCATGGGAGAAATAAATAGCGACATCTTGAAAAATATCCCTATCACAGAGGAGGAGATGCTGTACCTCTTAAAATACATAAAGGTAAATAAATCCCTAAGACCTGATCAGGTGTACCCTACAACTTTGTGGGAAGCTAGGGAAGCGATTGTGGGCCTTATGCTGAGATATTTGTATCATAGTCAGCCACAGGTGAGATGCTGGAAGACTGGGGGTTGGCTAATGTGGTGCCACTATTTAAGAAAGGTGGTAAGAAAAAGCCAAGAAACTATAGACTAGTGAGCCTGACATCGGTGGTGGGCAGGTTGTTGGAGGGAATCCTGAGGGACAGGATTTACATGTATTTGGAAAGGCAAGGACTGATCATGGATAGTCAACATGGCTTTGTGCATAGGAAATCATGTCACACTAACTTGAATGAGTTTTTTGGAGAAGTAACAAAGAGGATTGATCAGGGTAGAGCGGTGGACTTCAGTATGGCGTTTGACAAGGTTCCTCGTGGTAGACTGGTTAGCAGGGTTAGATCACAATGAATACAGGGATAACTAACCATTTGGATACAGAACTGATTCAAAAGGTAGAAGACAGAGGGTGGTGGTGGAGAGTTGCTTTGCAGACTGGAGGCCTGTGACCTGTGGTGTGCCACAAGGATCAGTGTTGGGTACACCTCTTTTCATCATTTATAGAAATGATTTGGAAGTGAACATCTGAGGTATGGTTAGTAAGTTTGAAGATCACACTAAAATTGGAGGTGTAGTGGACAGCGAAGAAAGTTAAGAGTACAAGGGGACCTTGATCAAATGGGCCGGTGGACTGAGGACTGGCAGATGGAATTTAAATTAGATAAATGTAAGGTGCTGCATTTTAGAAAGGCAAATGAGGGCAGAACTTATACACTTAATGGTAACATCCTGGTGAGTGTTAATGAACAAAGAGCTCTTGGAGTGCAGATTCATAGTTCCTTGAAAGTGCAGTCGCAGGTAGACAGGATAGTAAAGAAGGCATTTGATATGCTTGCTTTTATTGGTCAGTTCATTGATTATGGGAGTTGGGAGGTCATGTTGTGGCTGTACAGAACATTGGTTAGTACACTTTTGCAATACTGTGTGCAAATCTGGTCTCCCTACTATATGAAGGAAATTGTGAAAGTTGAAAGGGTTCAGAAAAAAATTAAAGATGTTGTCAGGGTTGGAGGGTTTGAGCTGTAGGGGGAAGCTGAATAGGCTGGGGCTGTTTTCCCTGGAGGATTGGAGGCTGAGGTGTGACCGTACAGAGATTTATAAAATCGTGAGGGGCATTGCTCGGTTGAATAGTTAAGGTCTTTTCCCTGGGGTGGCGGAGTCTAAAACTAGAAGGCATAGGTTTAGGGTGAGACCGGTAAGATATGAAAGGGACCTAAGGGGCAGCGTTTTCACGCATAGGGTGGTGTGTGTATGGAATGAGCTGCCAGAGGAGGTGGTGGAGGCTGGTACAATTACAGCATTCAACAGGCATCTGGGTGGGTAAATGAATATGAAAGATTTAGAGGGACATGAGCCAAATGCTGGCAAATAGGACTAGATTAATTTAGGATATCTGGTGGGCATGGACGAGTTGGACTGAAAGGTCTGTTTCGATGCTGTACAGCTGTATGGTTGTACAAGTGGTGGATGCAGGTACAATTACAATGTTTGGAAGATATTTGGATAATTACGTGAATAGGAAAGATTTGGGGGGGGATATAGGCCAGGACTAAGCAGGTGGGATTACTTTAGTTTGGATTATATTTGCTATGGACTGGTTGGACCAAAGGGTCTGTTTTCTTGCTGTAGAACTTTATGACTCTGAAATGACGATCATATCATTAAGTTGTGCAGGATGGTGTCTCACTAGTTAGCACCTTAACAGCACTTGGGCTCTGAGTTCGATTTCGGCCTTGGGCAACTGTCTGTGTGGAATTGGCAAATTTCCCCATATTTCTGTGGGTTTCCACCAGGTGAAAAACGTACAGATTAGGTGGTTTGGTGATTGGTAAAGTTGCCCTGTAATTTCCCGGGGTGTGCAGGTTTGGTGGGTTAGTTATGGTAAAAACCCTGTGTGGGGTTAAGGATATGGGCTTGGTTTAGGTGGGATGGTCTTTGAAAAGTTGTTACAGACTCAATGGGCTGAAAGGCCTATTTCTGCGCTGTAGGGATCCAATGAATTATACCACTCCAGAATGTCAGCACTGGTTTAGAAGACTACCTTCTCCTGGATAATAAATGCCACTAGTATTCACATCTCGTGAAAGATCAATTTAAGAAAAATATATCTAGTGCAGTATTGAGTGGGTGCTGGACTGTTAGAGGTGTATCTTTCAGATAAGCTGTTGAACTGCGGCCCCATCTGCTCGCTCAGGTTGTTATGGATCAGACCAGAGCCCCTTCAAAATATTGAAGAAGGTAGCCTAGGCCGTAACTTTTACTTATTTGAAATATAAATATGAAATGCAGTGCCTCAGATGCAGTTTGATTTGTCAAACTTCTCAATGTTAAGCAAAACCTAATTTATTCAAATGCTATAGTTAAAATGCACTAAAAGAAAGAGAAACTTGGAATATCTTACAGAGTAATAGATTATTTTATTACTAAACTAAACTGTTCCAAAATAGCAACATCCCACAAACACATCTTTAGCAAAAGGCAGATTCAGAAAACAGATTGGAGAACTGCATGTGAGATCATCAAGGAGGAAAGAACATCAAAAAATAATTGAGAGAGAGAGAGAGAACTCCAGCTTTCAGCAAAGAGAGATGTGGCAACTTTTCACATCTTCAAGACCCCAACAGCAAGTGCTGAAAGCTGAAGTTCTTTGGTTATGTGGGAGTTTGACCAGACCCACTCAGGCTGCTTCTGTTGTTCCAATTTTTAAAAAAAAATCCAAGTTTCACAAGTTGTTTATCTTCTCATAGACTGCTCCGTACCTGTCTTCCAATCTCTCTCTAATAGAAACCATGACACCACACACTTCTTAAAGCCATAGTGTTGTCACAAGGCACTATTTTAAAGGAGAGTTCCCAGCGCCTGACCAATATTCCTCAACCAACACCAAGAAACAGATGATACAATCCATTATTTCTTTAGGGTTCGCTATGCACAATTTGGCTTTCTATTTTCTGCACTACAATCACTTCAAATAACTTAATTGGTTGTAAAATACTCTGAGATGTCTTGAGGACATGAAAGGCACAATTTTAAATGCAAGTCAACTCCCAAATGTTTTGCATATGAGTGATATGACTTGGGGAAACTGTAGCCGAGACAGCAGTAAAAATTTAAACAACATTTGTGTTCAAAGTTGTCGGATATCAGGTAATTTGTTCTGCTTTCCACAATGAAGTATCCTATCTCGGATTACAGCATAAGTATTTCCTTTGAGAACACCCCCGCGCGGCAGGCTAATCATGAAAGTTAGGTCCAGGGAGAACTAGCTAATTGGATTCATAGTTGTCTCGATGGTAGGAAGCAGAGGGTGATAGTTGAAGACTGTTTCTCAGCTGAAGGCCTGTGACTAGTGGTGTGCCACAGGGGTCAGTGCTAGTCCCTTTATTGTTTGTTATTTACATATACGATCTGGATATGAATGTATAAGGCCTGATTTAAGTTTGCGGATGATACAAAATTAGGAGATATTTGTTGATGGCAAAGAACGTTATCAAAAATTACAGAGTGATCTTGATCAAATGAGGAAGTGGGCTGAGGATTGGCAAATGTAATTTGATACAGGTAAGTGTGAGGTGTTGCAACTTGGAAAGTCAAACCAAGGTAGAATTTATACAGTAAATGGTGAGATCCTGAGGAATGTTGTGGAACAGAGGGACCCAGAAGCACAAGTACATAGTTCTTGAAAGCGGCACCACGAATGAACAGGGTGGTGAAGAAGGCATTTAGCTTTCTGGCCTTCATCGGTTGAGGCATCGAGTTTAGGAGTTGGGATGTTGTGTTAAAGTTGTATTAGTCTTTGGTGAGGCCACACTTGGGGTATTGTGCACAGTGTTGGTCATCCTGTTATAGGGAGGACATAGTTAAACTGGAAGAGGTTGACCAGGATAGGACTTTATTCCTTGTAATGAAGGAGAATAAGGGGTGACCTTATTGAGGTGAATAGAATCATGAGCAATATAGAAAATGCATTCAGCCTTTTTCCCAGGGACGAGAAATTGAAACTGGAGGGCAAAGGTTTAAGGTGAGCGGGGAAAGATTTAAGAAGGACCTTTGGGGCAACTTCTTCACACAGCGAGTGATGCATATATGGAATGAGCTGCCAGAGAAAGTAATTGAGGCAGGTATAATAGCAACATTTAAAAAAAACCATTTGTATAGATACAAGCATGGGAAAAGTTTAGAGGGATATGGAATAATTGGAGCTAGCTGAGGTGGGCATTACAGTCAGCATGGTTTGGGCCGAAGGGCCTGTTTCCATGCTGTATCACTCTTATGACTCTAAGTGCGCGCACCACACTTAGCCATGAACTGGAGAACTGGGTTGTGCTGCCCCAGAATTAGCATCTTCTGTGAAAGAAATGGGGTGGTGATGGTGTAATGGTCATATCACTAGATTAGTAATCCAGAAACCCAGGCTAATGTTGTGGACACCTGGGTTCGAATCCACCCCTGGCTGATAGAGAAACTTAAATTTCACACTTCTGCTCAATTTTTTAAAAAACCTAGTCTCATGATGACCATGTAACCATTGCCTGTTGTTGTAAAGGCCCATCTAGTTCATTAATGTTCTTTAGAGAAGGAAGTCTGCCATCCTAGCCCCAGATGTGACTCAGCCACAGCAACGTGGTTTACCATTAATTGCCCTCTGGACAATAATGTTGGCCACATCCACAAATGAATAAAAAACATCAGCAAGTCGATGGAGAGCAGACAAAAGGGGCCAAGTTTAAAATGCACAGTGAATTCTATTTATAAAGCTGATTAATTTTCATTTTGTTTATCCACAGATATTGCAAGTAAAGAAGATTGCAAATATGGGGACCAGTGTACATTTGCTTATTGTCAAGAGGAGATAGATGTTTGGACTCTGGAACGTAAAGGAGCCATAAACCGCGAGCTACTCTTCGATCCACTGGGAGGTGACACGAGAGGCAGCCTCACAGTAGCTAAACTGCTGAAGGAACATCTTGGCTGCTTTATGTTCCTTTGTGAGGTGAGATGGTGTGACAAACCTGGAAGTCCTGCATTGACAGTCCCTGCATAGATCAGACCTGCAGTCGTCTCCACTTCTTGATACAGGAGCATTAAAATCCTCATCCTTGTCTTCACGGCCTCACCCCTCCCAATTTAACTTACTCCAGCCCTAAGGCCTTCAAGAAATTTGCAATCCTCAAATTCTCCTGCATGCCACATTTCAATTGCTCCACCATATGTGGTCGTCCAAGCAGGGAAAGAAATCCTGAGGGTGCGTCTCCTGTTTCCAAGCCCCACTGCCTCCTTTCCCAAACCCCAGGCAGCTTCTATTGAGGGCTTTTACAATGAGTTTTAGATCCAATAAAATGCTACAGCACAGAAAGATAGCACTTGTTAAGCTTGCGCAGATTGTTTTGAAGACAAATCCAGTCAATTGTACCACTGCGTCCATGCGACCCATTCTTTTTTTAACCTCAGTATTTCTCCCATTTCCTTGAGTGCCTCAGCATCAGGGAGGGAGTATGTTCCAAATTCTGTCCACTGTGTGTCACAATTTCTTCTCCTTATCTCCTCTGGTTCCTTTGCCCATCATTTGGATCATCTGATAAGGGATCATTTAGCAGTCGGAAACAGTTTCTAATTATTCTATTTAAGATCTTTGTGATTTTATATACCTCTGCCAAACACCACCACCCCCACCCCTCCAGCTTCTTGGCTCTTAAGTGATCAACTTTAGCTTCTCTGTCACCCATCATTCCTGGACCTAATGCAGCAAGTCTGTTCTGACCCCTCTATAATCCATACGCTGCCTCAAATCGAAAATCATGGTCAAAATCATTGAAATCCGCTTTATGTAGGTTCAGCAAAACCTCTTCATTTTTGTGCTCATTGGCTCAATTAATGAATTCCATTGAAAGCTCAGCTTCAGTCCATCTAGCACCACGTGCATGCCCCATCTCCTGAGCCACAGTAGCCGGGCTTTCTGCCACCTGGGCCCTAAGTTCTTGAATTCCTTTCTGAAACCTGTCTGTCTCCGTCTATATCTTCTTAAAGATCCATTTCTCTGAATGATCGTCTGTCTTGGTATCTTCGACAGGGTCTGAGTTTTGCAATTTTTGTCATGGTTGGGGCTGTTCCTAAGAATGCCCTGCTCATGAGCAACACAAACTGTGAAAATCCCAGGTTCAGCCCCAGATCTCAGCTCCAAAACTAGGGAGTCAAAATTGCTGAATGTTGGAGACCACATACAAGGATCACACTGTATATTCCAGCCGAGTTGCCTTTTCTGATTCTTGACCTTATCCTCAAAACCTTAAACCAGTAGCTACCATGTTTAAAGAGCATAATAGCCTGTACTTTTTTCTCTTTTTTTTAAATGGGGTATTCAAATCATGATGTGTGTGTCTCTAATGGTCTGGCTTTGCTTTCCGTTGCAGGAATGTTTTGACAGTAAACCCAGATTGATAAGCAAGAAAGCTAAGGACAGCACATCACTCTGCTCTAATCCAGATGCTAAGCACAACTTTGAAGATAATAAGTGAGTACACGAGTAACATGGAAGGAGCTCCTGAATATTGTAGTAGGATCAGGTAGCCCGTTTTTAAGCTGTAGTGACTGGCCGGTTCCAGGTCCCAAATCCTGGTTTGTACTGAGTCATATAATGACAGTCACAGCAATAAACATTGCATGGAAACATAGGAAATAGATGCAGAACTAGGCCATTTGGCCCTTCAGACCTGCTGTGTCATTCCATAAGATCACAGCTGATCATCAACTCAGTCCCCTGTTCCTGCTTTCTCCCCATACCCTTTGAACCCTTTAGCCCTAAGAATTATATCTGTCTCCTTCTTGAAAATATTCAGTTTTGGACTCCACCGCTTTCTGTGGCAAAGAACTCCACAGGCTTTTTCTTCACTTCCGTCCAAAATGGCTTATGCTCTGTCTTTAAAATTGTGACCCCTGGTTCTGAACACCCAGTCATCAGGAATATGTCCTGCCTTTACTGTGTCTAATCCGGTTAGAATTTTGTAAGTTTCTATGGGATCTGCAGTCATTCTTCAAAACTCCAGTGAATTGTAATCCTAAACGAGCATATATCATACATCAGTCCTGCCATGTCAGGAGTCAGTCCAATAAATCTTTGTTGCACTCTCTCCCCACCCCCCATAGCCACAGCATCTTTCCTCAGATAAGGAGACTAAAGCTGTACTCGCATATTGCAACTGTAAAGGACATAGTTTAGGCCACTTTTGGAATACTGCATTTAATTCTGGTCTCCCTACTCTGGGAATGATGTTGTTAAACCTGAAAGGGCTCAGAAAAGATTTACAAGGATGTTCCCAGGTTTGGAGGGTTTGAGCTAAGGGGAGAGGCTGAATAGGCTGGGGCTATTTTCCCTGGAGTATCAGAGGCTGAAGTGTGACCTTTCTAGAGGTCTATAAAACCATAAAGGGGCATGGAGAGGGAGAATAGCCAGGGTGGGGCAGTCCAAAACTAGAGGGCATCAGTTTAAGGTGAGGGGGGCAAGATTTAAAAGGGACCTAAAGGGCAACTTTTTCATAGATGCAGGTGCGTGCATGGAATGAGTTTCCAGAGGAAGTGGTGGAGGCTGGTACAGTTACAACGTTTAACAGGTATCTGGATGGGTACATGAACAGAAAGGGTTTAGAGGAACATAGGCCAAATGTTGGCAAATGGGACTAGATTAATTTAGGATGTCTGGTTGGCATGGACATGTTGGGCTGCAGGGTCTGTTTCCATTTTGTACAACTGAGTCTATGTGGTCTCACCAAGGCCTTGCAGCTACAGAAAATAGGAACGATACATGTTTCTGTAACCCCGAGTCAGGAAGTGAAAAATAAAGCGGTTTTGCTGTGGCTTAGTTCATCGGCACATCAGGAGGAGACAGCATTGAACTCTGATACCATCTGTGATTGGACAGTTTGTTACTTTTCACCATCCAAGTTAACACACAGGCTCATTAAGTGATGCAGCACGGAAGGAGGCCATTTGGTCCATCGTGCTTGTGCTGTTTGAAGGAGATTTCCGAATTAGTTCCAATCCCCTTTTCTTTCCCCATAGCCCAGCAAATCTTTTCCCTTCAAAGAAATGTCCAAGTCTCACTTGAATGTCACTACTAAATGTGCTCTACACGTTACCTGATGATCTGTACCAGATCACAACCGTTCATGTTCTAAAAAAAGTTTCAACATGTCACCTCTGCTGTTTTGCTAATCAACTTTGAAAGGTCAGTCACCAGAAGATACAAAACTATGAATGGAAATGTTGTCTCCCTTTTAGCTCTATTAAAACCCTTCAGGATTTTAAACATTAAAACTTCCTTTAACCTTCACTGCTCAAAGGAAAACAGCCCCAATTTCTTCAGTCTTTCCAAATTAAAGAACTGAAGTCACTCATACCTGTTACCTTTAAAGTAAATCCCATCCGCAATCTTTCTAAGACCTAGACAAAAGGTAGCATTCAAAATTGAATACAATATTCAGAAACTGACCCAGGGTGAGTTATAAAGGTTTAGCACAACTTGGCTTTTGTACACTGTTCCACCTGGCAGACATTTCTTCCTCTGGCTGAAAATATTGGTAGGTTTTTGTTCAGGTCAAAGTTATGGAACTAAGACCGGTAGATAGGAGACAAGATACAGAGCAGACATGATCTAATTGAGTGTCAGAACAGTCTCAAGAAGTTGAACGTCCTGTTCCTGTGCCTATGTTGCTAAAAGGAGATGAAATTGTTTATAAATGTGACCAATTTTGAAAAATTGTGTTAGGCAGGAGTATCGAGCATTGACAAATATTGTGAGAGATGAAGTTAAACTGCCTATCAGACGTAATCGAATTAAATGGTGGAACAGGCTCGAGAGGCAGAATGAGATTAATTAGTTCTGAATCAGGAACAAAATCAGAAGTTTCTGGAAAAGGTCAGCAGGTCTAACAGCATCGGTGAAGAAAAAATCAGAGCTAACGTTTCGGATCCAGTGACCCTACCTCAGAACTGGGGAATTTTTAACATTCAAAATCCTGAAGGGTTTTAGTGGAGCTAAAAGGAAGACAGCATTTCCACTTACAGAATGGTCAGATACCAAACACTACAAAACTAAATTTTGCAAAACAGCAGAGGTGACACATTGAAACTTTTCTTTTTAAAATAATGTTCTGCGGAAGGGCCACCAGCCCCAAAACATTAACTCTGATTTTTATTTCTTCACGGATGCTGCCAGGCCTGCTGAGCTTTTCCAGCAACTTCTGTTTTTGTTTCTGATTTACAGCATCCACAGTTTTCTTTTCAGTTTTCATTTAGTTCTGAATTAAGCCTGTTGCTGAAACTTCTGTATGCCTTGTGTGGTTTCAGGTGCTTGGTCCACATGCTGTGTGGCACAACAGTGAAGTACTCCAAGATCCGGCAGTACCAGGACCACTGCCAGTTCGATGTGTGCCGACACGAGGTACGTTATGGGTGTCTACGGGAGGACAGCTGTAACTTCGCGCACAGTCTCATCGAGCTGAAGGTCTGGGTGATGCAACAGAGTTCAGGTACTTGAAAGGAAAACCTGAAGTGTGTTTTCTTTCGAACTATCTGTGCGGAAAGTTTGCAAGGGTTCAATGCAGAGCGTAAAAGTGACATTCAGGAAAAAGTAGTTCATTTTTGTGCCGTTTTAATAATCTTCAGCAATTTAGCACAGAAAATTTACAAGCGCTCGTTCACCAATCTACACATTTCCTTTGCCAATAGTAATTGAATCCTGATTGCACTCAGTTTATTTACATCATTTATACACTGAGACTTTAAAAACACAGGCCTCTTAAACCTGGCTCAGTTTTTGTAGCAGGAAATTACACCATGCTATAAATGAATTAGAATTACATTTTCTGGTCACATGTACTCAAGTAAAGAAGTTCTGGATGTGAGTTTGCTCGCTGAGCTGGAAGGTTCATTTTCAGACGTTTTGTCACCATTCGAGGTAACATCATCAGTGAGCCTCCGACGAAGCGCTGGTGTTATGTCCCGCTTACTATTTATCTATTTAGGTTTCCTTGGGTTGGTGATGTCATTTCCTGCGTTGGTGATGTCGTTTCCTGTTCTTTTTCTCAGGGGATGGTAGATTGGCTCCAAATCAATCTACCATCCCCTGAGAAAAAGAACAGGAAACGACATCACCAACCCAAGGAAACCTAAACAGATAAATAGTAAGCGGGACATAACACTAGCGCTTCGCCGGAGGCTCACTGATGATGTTACCTAGAATGGTGACGAAACGTCTGAAAACTAACCTTCCAGCTCAGCGAGCAAACTCTCACATCCAGAACCTCAACCTGAGCTACAAATCTTCTCAACTCGCTAGTATAGAAGTACGTGAGTAGTGTGGAGAGTGTATAATGTCATCATTCCCAGCGCCGTCTTTAGTACAAAGGTACCTAGGTACAGAATCTTGGGTACAAAATAGAAAAATATATAGTTAGCAGTTTAACAGTCTTTCTTAAGTGCTTAGCCGTGCTGTGGTCGCACTTCCTACAAGGGCTCAATCTCCTCTGCTTTGACCCACTCTGGGAGACCTCAGGCTGCCTGCTCTCACCACTGCTGCATGTGTAAATAAGGGTGTACGGTCTTCATGCCAACAAATTTCCCAAACAAACCCCACATCTTAGGTGGTTTGCAAGATCTTACCTGGACCTCTGGTCAGTTTTGTTCCTGCAATTCTGGGATCATCCATTAGGATCCATATGGATTATGTAGATTTTACCAGCTCTTCTTTTCTCAGGTGGCATAAGCAAATGAGCAAACTGTTCTTAATCCATTTGGCTTGAAGACCAATGGCCAGCTGCTCTGGGATTCAAAGCAGTAGCCAGGCACAGATGTAAGACAACAGATACAGAATGTGCTAGAGTGTATTGCAAGCCTGCAGTGCACCAACTTCCCCTTCATTTAAAATACTTTCTTCATTTTTGCAAGGGGAGAAGGCATCACTGATAAGGCCAGCATTTATTGCCCATTCTTAATGGCCCTTAAATCAAATGACTTGCTGAAGCACTTCGGGCACAATTAAGAGTCAACCACATTGAATAGAATAGAAATTTGTTACCATATGAAAAATACAGTGAAAAATTTTAAAAGTCACCCCAGCACGGCACTGACATCAATGATAAAGTCATTTATTATAATAAGAAAAGTAAAATTAAGACAAAGCCCATCACAGTTCATTGTTGTGGTTCTTGAGTCACATGGAGACCAGATCTTTGATCAGAGGTTCTGTGTCGTTCCAGCATTTTCAGTTTTTATACTAGTGCTTTTGGACAGGACTTCAGTATTAAGACAAGCCACTCAAGCAAGGTGCCAGAAGACCTTCAGCATTCACCTTCTGGTTAATGAAGCTTCAGTATTCCATGCAATGCTATAGTGAAATAAAAAGAAAATGCTGAGAATACTTATCAGATCAATCAGCACCTGTAGAGTGAAACAGAGTTAACACATCAGATGGGTGACTGTTTGCTATTTTTTGTTTCTGATCCCTAGCATCCGCAGTATTTTCCTGTTGTCACTATTGTAATCCTGTTTTCCTGTATTACCTTACAGAGATCACGCACGAAGAGATTGTGCAGGAGTCCACGCAACACTGCCTGAATGTGGAAGCTAGTGCGAGTCGAGCACAGGTACATTGCAGCCAATGTCTAGGGTCAGAGGCAGGGACCATTTCCTGGCCTGTTTGTTCGTGACAACAACTACCTGCATTTAATACAGTACAACTTACAGAAGCATTTTTAAACAAAATGTGACATCGAACACCTAAGAAGATAGTTGGACTTGTTAGTCATAGAAGTAGGTTTAAGGAGCATCTTTGAGGAGGACAGAGAGAGAGGTTTCTGATTGGAATTCCAGACCTTGGAGACAAAGCAACTAAGTTTTCGGTAATCTACAAATGAAAACTGGGCATGCGCAAGAGGCTTGAGGTGAAGACCTACACATCATTCATTCATAAGATTACAAAATAAGGTACTAGTGAAATCTAGGAATTCAGAAATTGTTGCTTGAAAGTATAGTACATGCTTGTTGGAATTTGCTAATATTGTGCTTACTAGAAGCTACATATGCACAGGGAACAGTCCTCTGCAGGATAAAGTATTCTGTCTGTCCATTGTGCCTTTTTTTGAATTCATCAATTGTGTAATTGAAACAGCTCCCACCTTCAATTTCCATGGAAACTCTTTCCGACAAGTCAGCGCACCTTTTTGTCTATGCAGTATACATTATTGCTCCCTTTGCAATTTGGCAGTCATGCATTGATCGTGACAATTGCAAGAGAAAAAGGTTCAACAGCATGGTTCCTTTTTTCATCAGCTTAGTAACAAGTCAAGGCATTTCATCCATTTGCAGCTTGCCGATCCTAGATCTCCATACTAGGGATAACGAATTCCTAACTCCTCTTTCCTTGCAATTTGACAATCCTCCAATCAAGGGAATCGAGCCGTGTCATCAACACTGCATTCAAATGTTTGCAACATTTCTACATCTGCTGTTCAAACTGTATGAAATAGATAATGAATATATATAAAGTACCTTAACATTAATTCATACTCAATGACCTTGTGAAATCCGGATTTCACTAATGTTGCTGCTATTTTCTGACTTGCGTACACTTCGTATTGACATTGTCGGGCATTTTGTTTGCTGTTTGAAGGAAATGAGCACCATCTGCTCCTTTTCTTCACTGCTCCTTACCCACCAGGACGATGCCGCCCTGTCCCACGCATGACCTGTATTCGATACGGCCATTGCTTCTTACAAGTCTCCATCAGTGCTACACTGTTGTAATGTCGGTAAAGTGTGAACCCATGAATTCTATTTGTAGAATTACTTACTGAGTTTGCAGCACAGAAATGGGCCACTCAGCACATCTGGTCTATGCTGCTGCAGTGCACTCTGTCAGTGTAACCTGCCCTTCCTTTCATCCTTGCTTGTTTATCTGGTTTCTCCTTTAGTGTGGCCAGGCTGTTCATCATAACCATTCCATGTGGCCATGGCTTCTGTGTTCTGACCATTTTCTGGGGAATGTTTCTCCTGAATTTATTTGTTATGATTATAAACTTAATTTTCTGGCCTTTAATGCAAATGAATATTGTCTCATTATCACCTCTATCTTTCTTTTAGACCTTCTCCGGGTCATCTTTCAGACTTACTGTTCTGTATGTAAAGACTCTTTGGTTTGTTTGATCTTTTCAGATAGGCTTAAAATATCGATTCTGGTATCCATCACATAAACCTTACTTACACCTTCTCTGGAGCCACGAAATTCTTTTTATAATGTGGAGACCAGACAGATTATAGTACATAATAATCAAAAGAACTGCGAATGGTGTAAATCAGAAACAAAACAGAAGTTGCTGGAAAAGCTAAGCAGGTACGGCAGCATCTGTGAAGAAAAGATCAGAATTAATGTTTCGGGTCCAGTGTCTCCTCTTCAGAACAGAATTATTCAGCCACTACTTTGTCTCCCTTGACAATAGTGTTTTCACTGAGGAATAGCCATGAGTCGTGTTATTTGTTACTCCTCAGATAAGTAACTCGAATTCTGAGGGAGGGTCACCAGATCTGAAACGTTGATTCTGATTTTTTTGTTTCTTCACAGATGCTGCCAGACCTCCTGAGCTTTTCCAGATTATAGTATGTTAAGTGGGGCTAACCAAGGTTCAATACTAGTTTAATGTTACTTCTCTGATTTTCAATTCTGTCCTCTACAGATTAATATTGGTGCTCTATCTTTATTATGGCAATACTAATCTTTGTTCACTCCTTCTGGTTTGTCTGTTCATATTTCCAGATAATGTCCACCATGTCACTTACACCCAAGGTGGAATTTTATGGTCCTCCTGACAAGTAGGGCAGGGTATGTGGTGATGTAAAATTGGGTACCATGGTGGTGACACTGTGCCCATCGCCCACCTGCCCTTTGATAGTATTTTATCAGCAGTAGAAGAGACTCAAGCAGCCAACCTCCCTGTGATTTGATTGAGCCATTAACTGGCCACTTAAAGGCTTCCTCTAACTTACACTGGTCTTTTACCAATGGCAAAGGGAGTCGAGGGCAAGGCTGGCTCATTGTGACCTGATTGTACAGGTACAGTAGCTGTCCTCACCGGTAATGCTCATGCTCCTTGTAAGAATGAAAGTCATGAGTTGTCTGTGCTACTTCTTCAAAAGTAGGTGAAAATCCAAATATATCACCTCCCCTGCTCACCTTTCAGTAAGGCATACAAGAAATTCATTAAGGCTGTTCAAGCCTGACTTTTCCTTTTGTAATCCAAGTTGAAAATTCTTCATTATATTTTCAGTGTCTTGATAATTTTCTATTACCTGTCTGAGTAAAGATATATGTACACCTCTCCCTCGTATCATACATATTAATATCCCTTAACGCGTGGCTCGTACACACCTACAGATTGCTGACTCTCTCTCATGCACATAAGTAAGTCTCTAAAGTGCACCCTTATGTGCTTTCTTAATTCCTGTTTTGTACAGTAAAGCACAAGAGCCAGATTATAGACAGGCTGGTTATTTTAGTCGCTGTGTCACATACCCTGTTGCCTGTCTTTTAAAGGCTAAATGCCACCTCTTCCTAGTCCCCTTTTCTCTTAATGTTCTTTCACAGAAAGGGTGTGTTGCTGGCAACATCAGTGTTTGTTTTCCATTCCTAAATGCCCTTGAGAAGGTAAGCTACCTGCTTGAATTGCCACTGTTCATGGGCAAGTAGGTATTGTCTCAAGGCTGTTCGAGAGGGAGTTCCAGGGTTATGACCCAACAACACTGAAGGACCAGATATATAGTTCCAAGCCAGGATCATCTGTAGCTTTAAGGGGAACTTGCTGGTAGTGGTGCTCCCATCCATCTAATGCCCTTGCCCTTTTAGATGGTGGACGTTTGGAAGTTGCTGTCCAAGGAGCTTTGTTCATATTGTGCACACTGCTGCCTGTGTGCATCAGTAGTGGACGGAGTGGATGTTTACGGATGTGATACCGCTCACGTCAAGTGGGCGGCTTTGTCCTATAATGTGTGTATCCTCTGCAGTGTTGTCAGGGCTGCACTTGTCCAGGTAAGTGAGGAGTATTCCGTTCGCTCTCCTGACTTGTGTTTTATAGATGGTGGACAGGCTTTAGGGAGTCAGGATATGCTGCAGGATGCCATGCCCAGCCTCTGGCCTCCTCTTGTTCCCATAATATTTATTTGGCTAGTTCAGTTTGGTTTTTGGTCAATGATAACCTCTGAGGCGCTGATTGTAGAGGTTTCAATGATGGTAATACCTTTGAATGTCAAGGGGCGACAGTTTTATTCTTGTTCATTGGAGATTATCATTGCTTGACACTTACCACTTACCACCCAGGTCTGAATGTTGCCTAGGTCTTGCTGAATATTCCACTTTATGGCCCAGAAGTGGGGAACATATTGCCTTTTTAGTTTCTGTGGTGTTGTAAATGATATCAGCAAATATCCCCATTTCTGACCTAATAATGAAGAAGGCCAGGTCAGTGATGAAACAGGCAGAGATGGTTTGATCAAAGGGCACAAACCTGAGGAAATCCTGCAGCAACGTCTTGAGACTGAGACGTAGATGATTGGTCTACAACAGCCACCTTCCTTTATGACTCCATGCATTCCTGTTCGCTAGGAAGCCATGATGCCTTGGTGTCAAGGGCAGTCATTCTCATTGAATTGGTGGAGTTCAGCTGTTTTTGCCTGTGTTTGAATCATGGCTATAATGGAGTTGAGAGCTAAGCAGGCTTGAGGAACCTAAACCGTCTCAATGAGCAAGTTTTACTGTGTAAGTACTGACTGGTAGCACTGTCATTTACTCCTTACATCACTTTGTTGATAATTGTGAGCAGGCTGATGGGGTGGTAATTGGCCAGGTTTGGGTTGTCCTTCCTTTTATGGATAGGACGTACCCAGGCAGTTTTCCGCATTGTCCCAGCCGTGTCAGGATCCTGGAGGGGAAGACTAGAACTGTTTTCTTCTTTACAGCCCAAAAGTGGGGAATGTATTGGCTTTTTAGTTTTGCTGTCTTTGTTTTGTTTGGTAGATTTGGCCTAATGGATCTTTGTTCTGTTTGATTGAGGTGCCATCTGGAGCTGGCAAGGCAGCCTCGCTGGGCATGAAGATGAAATTTGTTTGCAGCCAGTGTTGGAGGAATGGGCAGGTCGTTGAACCAGACAAGAACCTCAAGTATTGCAGTGCTAAAATACGACATGGGTCAGTCCATTTTCTTTCATTTCAAAATTTTTAAAATAATGGGCAATAGGAAGATTGTAAGGAGTGAACATAGAACATAGAACTGTACAGCACAGTACACACCCTTCGGCTCATGATATTGTGCTGAAATTTTACCCTAAACCCAAGGTCTATCTAACCTCCACCCCTACCTTCATACTATTATCCATATGCCTATCTAATAGCCAGCTAAATGCTCCTAACGAGGCCGACTCCACTTCCCTCTCCAGCAATGCATTCCACGCCCCACTCTGAGGAAAGAACCGACCTCTGACGTCTCCTTTATATCTACGTCCACTCATTTTAAAACTATACCGCCTCATAATAGCTACCTCCACCCTAGGGAAAAGTCTCTGGCTGTCCACTCTATCTATACATACGATCATTTTGTACATCTCTATCAAGTCGCCTCTCATCCTTCGTCGTTCTAAAGATAAAAGCCCTAGCTCTCTCAATCTTTCCCTGTAAGACCGTTCCTCCATTCCAGGCAACATCCTGGTAAATCTCTTCTGCACCTTTTCTCGCGCTTCCACATCTTCCCTGTAATGAGGTGACCAGAACTGAACTCAATACTCCAGATTTGGCCGAACAAGGTGTTTGTATAGCTGGAGCATAACTTAAGGCTGTTGAACTTGATCCTTCTTTTAATGAAAGCTAACACACCATACACCTTCTTAACAACTGTATCCACCTTGGTGGCAGCTTTCAGGGAACTGCGGACATGAACTCTGAGATCCCTCTGCTCCTCCATACTGCCAAGAATCTTTCCGTTAACCCTGTATTCTGCTTTCAAATTTATCCTTCCAAAGTGAATCACATCACACTTTTCAGGGTTAAAATCTGTCTGCCACTTCTCTGCCCAACTGTGCATCCTATCAATGTCCCTTTTATACCTAGAATCACAAGTAGAAGAGGACCCAGAACAGATCCTAGTGGCACACCACTCATAACTGAGCACCATGTTGAATATTTTCAGTCCACTACCACCCTTTGTCTTCTAAGGGTTAACCAATTCTGAATCCAATCTGCCACATTTCCCCCATTCCATGCCCCCTTACTTTCTGCATGAGCTTACCATGGGGAACCTTTATCAAACGCATTACTTAAATCCACGTATACCACATCCACTGTTCTACCTTTGTCCGCGAGTTTGGTCACCTCTTCAAAGAATTCACTGGGGTGGGAGTGGGAAGCAGCCTAGTTCCTCACGTCAGTGTGCAGAGTGTGCAGCATATCGCTGCCTGGGAGCACTTGATTATAATTGCAATCAAGGGGTGTGATTTGGCAGAGCCCATCCATGTTGAAGGTGTACCCAGGGAGAGGTGGCACTTTCTGCGATTGGGGTTTGTGGCAATGTTTGTTTAGAATGTGGTAATAAATTTCTTCATTCCTTTCCCCTCTCTTCCTCTTTCAACTTTAGTCAGGCTCCCTGAGCCCCTCACTACCTTTTTGTATTGCATGTTTGTACCCCTTTCTCTTTCTCTTCCTCTCTGTATTTCCCAATTCCTCTTTTTGTTCCTTTCAACCCTTCGTCAGCCACAGACGGATATTCTGGGTTTACATGGTATGGACTGGTTGGACTGAAGGGTCTGTTTCCATGCTGTATAACTCTATGACTCTCTCCCTGTCATCTGCTCCCTATCTGTCTCACTCACCAGCTTCCCATCTCTATCTCTCTTGCCTATTCCCATCCTACCCTGATCCCCTCTTCCACCCCCACCCTGAGCGGGTTAATGCTGCTGTTCAAGGTGGAGGGAGACAGAGGAGGGAAACTGTGAGCCAGTTAGTCTAACATCTGTCATTGGGGAAAATGCTAGATTTCATTGTTAAGCAAGAAACAGCAGGACATTTAGAAAAGCTTATGTAATCATTCGACATGGTTTTGCAAAAGGGCAGTCATGTTTGACAAGTTTACAAGAATTCGCTGAGGATGTGACAAGCAGAGTTGATAAGGGGGAAGTGGTAGATGTTGTATATTTTGGATTTTTAGAAGGCATTTGATAAGGTTCCACATGAAAGGTGGGCTCAACCAGCATCAAAAATGAACTCAGAGTGGACTTAATTGGAGCAGTAACGGGAAGGCACCGGAGTCCCCAGCCTCCTGCCACCATCCTGCCTGATTAACTGCCTTCTCTCAATGGCGTTTTAAGGATGTAACCAAAAAGATTGGGGCAGAATGGTAGTCCATGTGGTGTAGGTGCACCCATAGTGCTTTTAGGAAGGGAGAGAAAGCAACAGAGGCTGGATCATTGAATACATTCAGAACTGTGTTAGATGGATTTTTGTGCAACAGCAGAGTCAAGGATAATGGGGCAAGCAGGCAGGAAAGTGGAATTAAGGTCATAGTTTGATCTGCCGTGATCTTACCTACTGGTGCTTCTAATGGTAGACTAATTAGTAAAGTTAGATCACATGGAATTCGGGGTGAGCTTGCGAATTGGATCCAAAATTGGCTTGATGGTAGGGCACAGAGGGTGGTGATGGTGGGTTGTTTTTCAACTGGAGGCCTATGACCAGCGGTGTTCCACGGGAATCAATACAGGGTCCTCTTTTGTTTGTAACCCAAATTACTTGTATAAATGACAATTTAGGAGGCATGGTTAGTAAGTTTGCAGATGACACCAAAATTTGTGGTGTGGCCAATAATGAAGAAGATTACCTCCGATTACAAAGGGATCTTAATCCGTTGGGCCAATGGATTGAGGAGCGGCTGATGGAATTTAATTTGGGTAACTGTGAAGTATTGCATTTGGTAAAATGAACAACGTCGGGACTTACTCAGTTAACGGTCAGGCCCTGGGTAATGTTGTAGAACAAAGAGACCTAGGGGTTCAGGTACATCATTCTTTGAAAGTTGCATCACCATGTAGACAAGGTGGTTAGGAAGGCGTTTGGCACGCTTGCCTTCATTTCTCAGATCATTGAGTATTGGAGTTGGGACATCATGTTGAGGTTCTACACAATCTTGGTTAGGCCACTTTTGGAGTACCGTGTACAGTCTGGCCACCCTGCTGTAGGAAGGATATTATTAAATTGGAAAGGGTGCAGAGGAGATTTACAGGGATGTTGCTGGGACTAGAGGTTTTGAGTTATAAGGAGAGGCTGGATAGGCTGAGGCTTTTTTCACTGCAGTGTAGGAGGTTGAGAGCTAAACATAAACAAGTTTATAAAGTTATAAGGGGCATAGATAAGGTAATTAGCAAAGGTCCTTTCCTCAGGGTGGGTGAGTTCAAAAGTATGGGGTATATTTTTAAAGTGAGAGGAAAAAAATTTCAAAGGGACCTGAGGGGCACTATTTTCACACAGGGGTTTGTTTCTATGGGGAATGAACTACCAGAGGAAGTAGTAGATGCAGGTACAATTACAACATTTAAAAGACATTTGGACAGGCACACTAATAGGAAATGTTTAGAGGGATATGGGCCAACTGCAGGCGAGTTGGACTAGTTATGGAACTGGTAACTTGGTAGGCATGGATGAGTTGTACTGAAGGGTCTGTTTCTCTGCTGTAGGACTCTATAAATCAGCATCCCTCAGCCAATACGTCACAGACCCTTACTCTTCACTCTGTAAAACCTTTTTCCTCATGTCAGCCCTGGTTCCTTTGCAAAATCCTGAAATCTGTTCCCTCTGCTTATCAACCCTTCAGCCGTTAGGAATTTTCTCTTTACTTACTCTCTGTGAAAACACTTCATTTTTTTTTTTCTAGAATTGTCAAGAGATGTGGCAAGGCCAGCATTTGTCACTCATCCCTAATTTCCCTTGAACTAATTGGGTTGCTTGGCAAATTTCATAGGGTAGCAAAGGATGATCACATTGCTGTGGTTCTGGGATCATGTGTAGGCCTGACCAGGTAAGAATGGCAGATTTTCCTCCCCAAAGTGCATTTGTGAACCAGATGGGTTTTTATGATGACAACGTGCCCACTGTTACAGAGACTAGTTGTCAATTCCTAATGTTATTGATTAAATTTAAGTTCCACCAGCTGCCATCGAGGGATTTGAACCCCTATTCCAAGAGCTGCTTAATACCATTGGCCAAGCAGTTTCGAACAATCTCCGATCTAAAATTAACAATTCATCCAGCATTAATTGTTATTTCTGCAGAAGACTTCAACCAGCCCTGAAGAATTGTTTTTTAACTTCATGCCTGCCTCTAATATTTTGACCGACTCCCCACTGGAAGTAGTATCCCCCTTTCTATCCTACAGATTCTCTTGATATCTTGAACATTTCAATAAAATCACCCTCAACCATCTAAATTCCAAGAAATAGAATCACATGACTGTAATCCCGAAGCCCGATGAGTTTAGAATAATGATAAGAGATGTTATTGAAATAGAAGATCCCAAGGGGAATTGCATTGTTGGCCACTAATAGTCCCATTAGCAGCTATTCCTTTTCCATGTTTGACAAGACCCTCAGGGGACCAGACAGGGTGAATGCTGAGAGGATGTTGTCCCTGGTGAGACAGACTGGAATTAGGGGAGACAGTTTAAAAATCAGAGATCTCCCAATTCAGACACAGATAAGGGGAAATGTTTCCTCTCAGAGGGCTCTTAGTCTTTGGAATTTTTTTTTATTCTTTCATGGAATATGAATATTGCTTACCATCATTTATTGTCATCAAGTCATACAAAATGGAAACAGACCCTTCAGTCCAAACAATCCATGCCGAACAAAATCCCAAACTAAACTCCTTCCCTAGTTGCCCTGGAAGGAGGTGGTGGTGAGCTGCCTTATTGAACCACTGCAGTCCATGTGGTGTAAGTAGACCAACACTGCTATTAGAGAAGAAGAAAGAGCAGTGGAGGCTGGATCATTGAGTACATTCAGACCTGGGTTTGATGGTTTTTTGTTCACAGCAGAGTCAAGGATAATGGGGAAAGCAGCCAGGAAAATGGAGTTACAATCATAGTTCAATCCTCCATGATCTTATCTACTGGGGCTCCTGATTCTTGAGTTCTATTTTCCCTGGAGCTATTCTATTATGCTTCTTCTCGACGCCATCTGAGGTCTTCAGGTTCTTTCTGAAGTGTAGTGCCCTGAATGGTGTTCGTTCCTGTTCTCCAGATGGACTAAGGAGCGGCGAGTAATGCTGGTGATGTCGAGTGAGCGGAAGAAGTGGGTTGCTATCCGCCCATTGCCTTCCTGCAGGAACATCCCACAGCAGTATGATGTGAGTAAAGAAACAAATATGTCACTCTGTATCCTTTATACTTTCTCATGATCTCAGCAGGCTCTGTGTGTACATTTGTCAGTGCAGCCACTTTGTAATGTTGAAAATTAATTTCTCTTTGATCCTTCCCTGGGTGAAGGTGTAGCATTTACTGTCCGTCCCTAATTACACGGAGGGGAGATAAAAATCCCCCATATTGCTGTGGGTCTGGAGTGTCAAATAGGCCCTACTGGGTAAGGAAGGCAGATTCCCCTCCCTAATGTACATTAATGAACCTGATGTTTCTTTATGACAATTGCTAATGGTTTCACGGTCATCATCAAATTCTAGATTTTTATTGAGTTCGAATTTCACCATTCAACGTGGTGGGACTCAAGCCCATGTTCCCAGAACATCAGTCTGAAATTCTGGGTTGCTATTTCAGTGATCTTACCACCATGCCACTGCCTCCCAATGCATCAGACACAGCAAGCTCCCACAAACGACAATGTATAATTGACAAGCTAATCTATTTGTGTTGGTTAAAGTATATATATCAAGCTAGACATCAGGATACACTCCCCAGTTCTCTTCTTTGAAATAGTACCATGGGATCATTTACATTCTGAGGGCACAGCCAGGGGTTTGAGTTGAATGCCTCATCTGAAAGACAGCACCTCTGACAGTGCAGCATTCCTTCAGGAGTGCACTGAAATGTTTGCCTGTGATTGTGTGGCCTGTTCTCTGGAGTGAAAATTAATACATGATCTCTGAGGTGAGAGATTTATCTACTGAGCCGAAGCTGATAGGCACTGTGATCCTGGAATGTGGGTGTTCATAATGCTGTAATGTCAAATTTTGCTGCTTTGGCGAGATTTCTAACAGGTTGCTGAAGACCGAGGCATTCAGAACACAACTTGGTCTTCAAATGGTCATGAGGTAGCATGTTGAGTGGCTTGTTCTTTCAGTCACTTTGTAGAGGCAGCATTGCGGGTGATGCTGTGTCTAGTGATACATGGACATGTTAGGGGAAGGGAATTGTATGTGGGATGTGGCTGTCCCAGTATTCTGCCTGTGAAGGAAAAGCAGAAAGCCCAGTCATCAAACCAAACCACTGATACCACTGGGTTTTCTGGGTATGTGCAATGAGGTTGTTTGGGGTGACCCATTATACAGATCACTGCTTTCTCTTCTGTTCACTTCCCATTAACTTGTAGTCATTTCATGCCATGCTCATGGCAGTGTCAGAGACCAGAGATTTTTGAGTCCAATACAGTTGTTGTTTGGTTAAATTCTTTTACATCAATCAGTGTGGTTTAATTTCCAGTTGTGTACACATGTTGCCAAGGGGAAGAAATGCCAGTATGTTGGAAACTGCTCGTTTGCCCACAGTCTTGAGGAGCTTGATGTCTGGACATACATGAAGGAAACTAAAAGTAAGTCGATTTGTTTTTAACTTTGTTATGACTGCTCCATGTCCCACCAAATCTAACTTACCCCCCTTTCTTCCTTAACCTTTGCAGTTTCTGTCCATAAACAGTAGTAGCTCTTTGATACTTGACTGAAGTATTAGAACACTTTCTCACCAGTGATCATCTTTTAAAAAGTGCACGCACTATTGTAATATAGGAAATGTGACTGCCAATTTACAGATGGCAAGCTCCTACAACCAACAATGCATTGAATGACTTGGTAATTCATTTTTCTGGTGTTGGCTGAGGGGCAACGTCATCAGAACTCATTCTCTTTCTTTGAAACCCTAAGAGGTTGTTGGTTTAAAATCTCATCCAAAAGACAGCACTTCCAACGGTGCAGCCCTCCCTTGGTACTGCAATCAAGTGTGAGCCGAGAATGGGATTTTAACTTGCCACCCTTTGACTCAGAGCTAAGAAGTGCTCCCACAGAGCCACTGTAATCCCCAAAAATTGTTCTGTCAGTAGGAACCTCTGTAAAAATCATTTCCCATTCCCATTTCTTCAGTGCATCACTTAGAAGCTGAAATTCATTGCACTGAACATTTGACCTGTCTTCCCATTTCAGTGTATGACATGCAGCAGGTGTATGAGATGTGGCTGAAGAACCAGAAGCCAATGATGACTGGGGAGCCCACTGAGTTCAGCACTAAGCAGAGTGAGAAGCAGATCCACATGCCCACTGACTACGCCGACGTGGGGGTATGTACAGGAACTAAGATTCTGAGAAAATAAGCTGGACCTTAACCTCCAGAGATTCAGATATTGATAGGACTTTGTGTCGCACAAGACTGAGGTGCATCATATTCTGTAACCAGTTGTACAAAGGAATTTGTCTTGCCCTCATACATGCATCGTAAAAAGTTAGCATTTGATTTATTATTGTCACATGTACCTGGTTACAGTAAAGTTTTATTTTTGTTTTGTGCGCCGTACAGGCAGATCATACCATACAAAGTGTATTAGGGTAATCGAACAATGTTACAGCCGCAGAGAAGGTGCACAAAGAGTGAGATCAACATTAAATTTAAATGCTGCACAGGCACAGCAAATAATTTGGAAGGCAAACTAAATTTTGGGTTTTATTATAAGGGTAGGGGAGGGAGTATCAAGTTGGGAATTCTCCCTTTTATTGGTATTCTTGCAAACTGTCCAAATGAATGCAAGATTAAAAGTTTCAAACAAATACATCTTTGTTTCAAAAATACTTTTGAAGGGTAGTCAGTGTTGCAATTTAGGACAGTCAATTTGTAGTGCAAAATCTCTGAGCTTTTGTGATGTTGATTGTGAGCTAACTCTTGGCTAGAACTCACCTGGCTTTCATTGAAATGAGTGCAGTTGAATCTCTGTTTAATGTCAGGTCCAAAATACCACTCCCTCAGTAATGTTACTGGTATGTGAACCTGAGCTCTGCACTCAACAGTTTGCATTACTTTAGTACCTTTAACATTATGCTTCTTGTATTCCTCATCCAAAATTTGGTGCAGAAAGGTTTAGAATTAGCCAGCTGATAAAGTGTGCAGCACCACACTGTTTCTTTGCTCACTCTAAAATGCATTGTTCATCTCAATGGTTTAAGTTCATAATAGCCTTTCCTTGCAGTGTAATAAAACCCACCTCAGAGCAAACTTCAAACAAGTCAATTGCATCTGCTTCATTTCTCCCTTCTCAATTTTCTTGCCAGGCCACTCCAAGGTACTGACCGTTTTTCAGTAACCATTGTGCAGGATAACACTGGACCGTTTGTAGGTTACCTGAAGGAACAGCCCAGCACAGCTAAGCTCAGTCTGAACTCATACAGTATCAAGCCACAGACTAACATCTCACCAAATATTCACCAGAAGCAGGAGACTAGTTGATCTCCTTTTTATTAACTTTCTCTAGTCCTAGGATCTCTCTGTTGTTTTAACTGAGAGCAGTTCCTCCAGCATGGACTGGGGACTGAAGTTTCTGGATGTATGGTTCAAGTGTCCTGTCTGCCTGTGAAATATGACAAAAGGGGATGTGCTGTTTGGTCAGTTAGTTCTATCATTTTCTTCCTTCTGCCTATCAACAGCTTCCCTTTTAGCTGGGGCATTCAGTAATGGTACCTTTGGTAATGTGCACACTTTAGCAAATCAAATACCCTAATATACCTTACAAACAAAAGGAAGAGTGGGCAACAGACACCGAACAGTAAGATGGAATGGGAGTAAGGGCATAATGAGAGAGGTGATCTTTCTGTCTGTTTTAGAAGGTAATTAAAAAAAGGAGGGGCTTAGGATGAGAATATCAGTGCTGGAGCTGTGCTGACTCAAGACTCTTATCACTGAGTGTTGTTTAGGGGCCACAGGATTATGCTGCAAGGCTAAATTGAGAAGAAAAGTGTGCAGATTGTGATACATAACTGAAAAAGGTTGTAGAGATGGGGTTTAGTGGTGTTGGTGGGATTGTATCACGGACATACAGAAAACTACACATTGGGAGCAGGAGTAGTCTATTTGATAAAGTCATGGCTGATCTGATTGTGGTCTCCGCTTTATTCTGTCTACCCCTATACCTTTTGACCTTCTCGTGGTCAAGGATCTATCTCCTCCAGCCTTAAAAATATTCATAGACCCTGACTCAACACTGTCTGTGAAAGAGAATTCCACAAACTAATGAGCTGGTGAAAGGGGACAAAAAAAATCCTCGTCTTTGTCTAGATTGGGTGACTCTTGTTTTTCGACTACCTCCCCCTAGTTCTCATCTCTCCTACGAGGGGAAGCATCTGCTATTATACACCCTATTAGAGTCATGTATTTTTCAAGATGATTACCTCTTATTCATCTGAAGTCCTACGGACTCCGGCCCAGCCGGTCCGACCTTTCCTCAAAGGACAGCCCAATTATCCCAGGAGTCAGTGGAGTTAACCTTGTCTGAAATGCTTTCAATATCTTTCTGCACTCTTCTTGAATAAGGAGACTAAACATGCACATTGTTCCCCAAAAGTGGCCTCACCAAAGCCCTATCTGTAGCAAAATGAAGGTCATACCTGAGACTAAAGATTCCTGGTTCAAGAGTTTCCGTTGGTTTTCTTACATCCTTCTCTCTAACCTGCCGTGTCATCGTATTTCAGCAAATTGGCTACCACTGCTGGCTTTGTGGGAAAAACAGCAACAGTGAGAAGCAGTGGGCGAAACACATCACGTCGGAAAAACACAAAGACAAGGTGTTCAATTCCGAGGATGATCAGAACTGCTGGCAACATCGTTTCCCTATGGGAGAGTTTAAACTGTGTGAGAGGTGAGGCTTGGGGCAAGGGGAAGGAAACTGTCCATTGGACAGCAACAACCTAGGTCACAGCCATCATTTCCAAAAAGGTAATGTTTTACTGAGAATGTAGCAAATCCATAAAGGACTAACCTACAGAAAGAGATCAAGTCGGTACAGTAATTAATTTCTTATTTGGAAATAGGATTATTGGTGGCTGTGTGCAATGATACTGCAAATTATGTTTAATCCTGGGATATGGATGTCACTGACAGCTCCAGTAGTTATTTTCCATCTCTAATTGTTGTTGAGAAAATTAGGAGCATGTCATCAGCAAAAGAATCTCAAAAGAATCATTAGAATCAAAAAGTCTGTACTGTTGAAAAATATACTACTACCTATGTCATTGCATTTCTCCATATTGGGTCCATGGCCTTGAACATGTATGATATTTCAAACACTCGCCCAAGTATTTAAAGGTTGTCAACTATCCTCGAGGCAGTGGATGTAAGTCAGACCCCCATCACTTTCACTTTAAAATGATGTCCCCTTGATATTGACACTTCAACTAAGCAGAACATTTAGATGCTTTCTGCTCACCCTGTCCATGCCCCTCTAAGCCTGTACACTTCTACCAGGCCCCCCTCAGCCACCACCACCATCCTACACACGCATGCTACACCACCACCCCCACCCCCTGCCTCCCTTCCAACCCCAGTCTAAAGAAAACAACCCAATCTTATCCACCCTCTCTTCATAAATGAATTGTTCCATCCCAAGCAACATCTTGCGGAATCTCCATTGCACTCCCTCCAGTACAGTCACATTCTCTCCTATACTGTGGTGACCAGAACTGCATACTGTACTCCAGCTGTGTCCTAACTGAAATTCCATACAGCTTCAATGTGCCCTCTTTGCTCTCAGAATCAGTGCCCTGACTGATAAAGGCAAGCATCCCAAAAGCCACCTTAAACACTGTATTAACCTGTCCTTTCACCTTTAGGGATCTGTGGACAAGCACCCCAAAATCCTTCTGTTCCTTTTTAGCTTCTTAGTGTTCTGCTTTTCATCGAGTGCTTCCTTCTCCCAAAGTGCATCACCTTGCATTTTTCAGGGTTAAGTTGCATTTGCCATTGATCTGCTCTTCTGACCTCTTTTTAAGCTAATACCTCCCTCCTCACTATCTACCACCCAAGCCAATCTTTGTGTCTTCTGCAAACCTTCTTATCATCCCTCCCACATTATCATGTACATCATTTATGAATGTCATAAACAGTAAGGAACCCAGCATTAACTCCTGCGGTACGCCATTGTACACACACAAAGCCTTCTACCAATACTGCCTGTCTCCTGCCACTAAGCTAATTTTAGATCCATCTTGTCAAGTAACCCTGGATCCCGTGTGCTTTTACCATCATTTGAGTTTCCCACGCGGAACCTTGTCAGAGGGCCTTGCTGAAGTTCATATAAACTGCATCAAATGCCCAACTCTCATCCAATCACTTGATCACCTCCTTAGAAAGTTCCACCAGATTTATCCCACCCTTTGACAAAGCCATGCTGACTGTTCCTGATCAAATCTTGCTAGTCTGAACGGAGATTAATTTTCTCTTCACTATTCTCTGCAATTTTCCATACCACTGACACTAGACTCACTGTAGTTTCCTCATCTGTTTCTACCACCCGTCTTGTAAAGTGGAACCACATTAGCTGTCCCCCAGTCCTCTGGCACCTTCTCTGTGGCCAGGCACGAGTTAAAATTGTGGGTCAGGGCCCCTGTAATTCCCCCTCATGTCCTAGAGCACCCTGGGATACAATCATCTGGACCTGCGATTTGACCACTTTTTAAAATCTACCAAAACCTCCAATACCCCCTTGTTACTTATATCAATCTGCTCCAGAATTTCACAATCTATCTTTTCAATGGTAGTGCATTTTGGCAAGAAAATTGTGGTTATGTATTCGTTAGAAAATAATCTAAAAGATGTGGTACAAAGCGATCTGGGACAAAAGTCAGTCCAAGTTATGGAGGCATAAAGTCATTTAGCAGGGAAACAGACCCTCTGATCCAGCTCATCCATGCCAACCATGTTCCCAAACTAAACTAGCCCCACCTGCCTGCGCTCAGCCCATATCCCTCCAAACCTTTCCTATTCATGTACTTATCCAAATGTTAAGGTGCAAGATTTAAAAGATGAGTTGTGAGGGAGTGGGGGGGCTGTGGGACCAGAGCTAAAGGATTGGAGGAATGCGGGGACAGGGCTGAAGCATGGGACTAGACCTAGAGATGTGAGAAGGAGTCATCTTCAGCAATCAGTTTGTTGGGCCATGCCACTATTTTCTTTAAAAGGGTGAAGATTTAAAGGGCCCTCACAGCTGTTAACATTGAGGCTAATTTCCATGGCAGCTGTTGCTGGAAAGCCTGAGATTCGATCAAACTGAATGGCAGTGGTTCCTTTGGACCATAAATTCTGGCATAGGCCTGTTGGGCTGAATGGCCTGCTTTCTGTGTTATATTTCTGTGTAATTCCATGACGGATTTGAACAGGTACGAGGGACTGAATTCTCATTGTGTTTGTGTTTGTAACTCTCTCTCTCCGTTCCCCAGACAAAGGAAGAAATCCTGTCCTGATGGTGATCAATGTCAATTTGCCCACAGCCAGTCAGAGCTGGAAGAGTGGATTGAACGCAGGGATTTAATGAAAATGAAGTTTGCCAAAGCCAGGAAGGACATGCTGATCGCACCAGACGACAATGATTTTGGCAAATACAGTTTTTTGATGAAGGACTTAAATTAATGGATAAAACTGGTTCAATTTAATTGTTGCTGCAACACTTTTAAATTTTAAAGAGAAGAAAATTGCTTTTGGTAAAATGATGGGTACAGTCCTGAACCGTGACCTTATTACACCGAGGTAATCCCTGTTGCCTTGCGCGCTGCGTTTTTCTCTCGTGTTTAAATGCAGCTGTAACAAAGGCAGGAGCAGCTTTAAATTGAGACAGAAAAGAAAGTGCTCACAGCTGTTACAGATGTGTAGGATGTTCCTGGGGTTAGGCAGGGTGGGAGGCGAGGGTTTGGGGTTCTGTGTACAGTGTGACGGATTGATTTGTGAACCTACGTTACATTTATACCCACAGGGACAGTTTTATGAATCTATGAGAAGCTGAGCTGAGCCATTGTGACTAGAATCTCGAGGATAAATGCACTGAATTAGCTGACAGCAAATGGTGTGACCGTATAGAGGAAGGAACTCCAATGGCATGAGGGACTGAGGGACCAGGATTTCTCCTGATAGGTAACCCCCGATATTTAGTTCCTAGTCTGTAGCACACCATTATGACCATCAAGCAGTGAGAAACAA
Source organism: Stegostoma tigrinum (assembly GCF_030684315.1). Lineage (NCBI taxonomy): Eukaryota > Metazoa > Chordata > Chondrichthyes > Orectolobiformes > Stegostomatidae > Stegostoma > Stegostoma tigrinum. Next base: position 6,124,863 of record NC_081391.1, read on the forward strand.
GTACACTGACCATAGACAGTGGGAGGGCTTTTCCCTGTGATAGGGCAGAAAGTTTGCAATAACCTAAGTTGAAGAATCAGTGAGAAAATTAACTCCTAACTCTGTTGACATGAGAAACGGCAGAATGGCTTACATTATCACTCTTTTATGTATTTATCTTCCTGTAGCAGAGCTATTTGGAAAACAACTTGTTGTAGCCCACCAGAGCTGTTGATGTGCAGTTGAGCAGTCGGTCCAGTGATAATGCTGAATAAACACTGTTACTGGAAGATCTCAGCAGGTCTGGCAGCCTCTGTGAAGGAAAATAACAGTTAATGTTTCGGGTCCCTTCCTTAGAACTGAGGATTGGTAACTGGACCTGAAACATTAACTTTTCTTTTCTTCACAGATGCTGCCGAACTTTTGTTTTTGTTCCTGATTTACAGCATCCACAGTTCTTTTGGTTTTTATTCAGTGACAATGCTGAACTGAGTCTGCGTCTGCCCATTGCGTCTGTTGCGTTGCGTTCACAAAATAGATAGGGCAGTTTCTACAAGGTTTCAACTAATGCACTGCCCTGTCGCCCCTCTCCCATTTCCATCCCTGTAGTTGCCGATATCCTCCTACATCCACACATGCGGGTTGTTAATTCTTAATGTGTGAGCCCAGGCTCTGAGGTTAGGAGAATGTAAAGCTGGTTACTGTATTCACCATGTACTTGTACATGTGTCGTGGAAGAGCAGAGAGAATCCACTGAGTAACAACTGGGTGAAGAAACTCCGCTCAATTAGTTTTAATCTCCCTCCGCTCACCCCCCACCTATGCCAGTGACATTGAGGCTTGAAGCAAAGTATTGTCAGCACAAGATCCACCTAATCCAGGCCATGACTTCCCCTGGTCCTAACTGAGTCGTGTGTTGGTTATATCAACTGGGTCATGAAGCAAGTTTTGGTTCATTGAACAGAAAGCTCGTGATATAAATCACAGTTTTAATCATTGAAGCTAGAGGAAGTAAAGGTGACTTTTTGAAAGGATGAATTAAATGAACCAAAATATCTTTATCTTCCAATTGTACCTGTTGGTGTAAATAAAAAGGAAATGGGAGGAGAGGGAATGTTCTCAATCAGGAACGTTTCTCCCTTCCACCACTCCCATCCACCAAAGGCACTTTCTGTTTTAAGTTTGCTTGGCTTGTTCTGATTAACTTTTACAACTGGGAAATGCAAGTCAATTTGTACCGAAGAATATATCATAAAAGATCATTTATTTCTTTCAACTGGTGTTAGAAGTTCAGGATGCAGCTGTTTGTGTGTCCCTCTGTCTATATCTCGTTTTTCTCTCTCATTAACTTCAACTTGTGTTCTTTGCCAAAAACCAGCCAAGTCTCCCTGCCTCTCCGAACAGTCCATTCTGTATATTCACTGCTTCTATGTAAGGTTCCATACAAACCTCATTCTGTCTTTCCTTATCTCAATCTATTAGCATATCCCTCTGTTTCTTCCTCCAATTCGTGTATTCATAACATCTATTCTATTTGCCTTCAAAATATGCTATGTGAAAGTGAGTTCCACGTTTTGATCACTTGCACAAAAAGATTTCTCCAAAGTTCATTTCAATTCAATAATGTATTTTTATATTTGAGATTGAGGATAAGACTTTACAAAAGTGGAAATATTCTTTACTACGTCAGCCCGGTTGCATTCTTTGTCATTTACCTATTCCCACCTGGAGCTATTCCATTCACCTTTCATTATGCACATTATTTTAAATTGGGTCACCTTGAAACCATATATTTTTTGAGAGAAAAGAGCTATCTGTGAAACTACAGGTGCAAATTGATACATTATTGTACACCCATTGCCTGTAAACACTATTGCTCAGTTCTTCCAAGTCAATGTTCCCACTCCTCTCGCTGTTTCATTTGCACCACTCCCATCCTATTGATTCAAAGTGAAATGTTAGGACTTAAGTATAATCCATATTTTTAACTGCTTGGTGCATTTAACTCTCGCTCGTTCACACTCTCTGACCCAAGGCTGTCTTAATCTAGACCAAACTAATACATGGTGCAGTGTGAAATGATGTTGTTGGATATTTATAACGTCGTGTTCTAGAGAATGTAACATTACAGAAGAATCTAATATTTCATGGAGTAGTGTAGACAATGCAGTGTGAGGAATGAGGAACTCCTTCAGTGCTAAACCCTTCGCCGAACTGGAATGTCTCATTGGTAGATGAACAGGAGGCTGGAAGAGCACAGCAAACCAGGCAGTGTCTGGAGGAAAGGAGCAGTCAACGTCTCGGGTGTTACCTTTCCTCAGGACTGGGAGAAGGGTGATACCCAAAATGTTGACTGCTCCTTTCCTCCAGATGCTGCCTGGCCTAACTGTGTTCATCCAGCCTCCCGTTTGTCTACCTTGGAGTCCAGCATCTGCAGTTTTTTTTGTTTTTGACTAGAATGCCTCATTGTCAGGCAACATGTGGATTTGTGGAGGGCACTGTAGGGAGGTGATAGAACAGGAGGAGACAATCAAAGGCAGGGTCAAAGAGGGAGACGTTAACAAGGTGGGGAGAGAGAGTGAGGTGAAGTAACCTTTAGTGGAAAGCAAATTTGAAAACTTTCGATTTGGCTTACAGTCTTGAGTCTTGCACAAATTTGTGTGCGAATGGGAGATCATTCAGCCCCTCAACTGTTCAGCTGTTATTTAGAATGGCTTATCTGTTTCTTTCTTCTGTCTACTCAACTTGATTCTGTGAGCCTTAACACCCTTCGATAACGTGTCCAGTTGATGTTTGCAGCTGATTATTTTGAACCAGCTGGTGCTTTGTTCTTGCCAGGGGCAACTGGTAACAGGACCAACAAATCCTGTTGCCTGAGCTGCAGCGAGAGCTTTGATTACAGTCAGCGTTATTATTTGTGGGAGTTGTCTATGTACATGGTGCTTAAGGAATGAGCTTTGATACTGTGCAGAGCAGCTCAGCGATCAGCATTTTCACCATGTCTGAGATTTCTCTCCAAAGAAATCATGCTAACCCTTATTGAACCGCTCAGTACAGGAATCTGTAAGCTCTCACCCTGAATAATTTGCCATCATGAAACTATATTTACAATTGAACCAAATCTGTCCTAATGACAATGTATTTTATATAGTTAAGGTGTTTATTTTTTTCGAGCTACTGATTTTAGGAACAGACAAAGATTGGTAAGCTGCTTTGAATGGTTACTGTATGTGCTGCAAGCACTTTGGTCTCATGGAACAGTACAACTGACTTCTCTTTTGGTACAAAACCAATTTTTCCACAATGTAGAGCGAGTGTCGCATTGTCTCGTTTATTCACCTGGATGTCAGGTCAAGTCTAGACAGTGTTGGACCGGATGTAGAGCGTAGAACATAACAGCGCAGTACAGGCCCTTTGGCCCTCAATGTTGCGCCAACCTGTGAAACCAAACTGAAACCCATCTAACCTACACTATTCCCATTATTATCCATATGTTTATCCAATGACCATTTGAATGCCCTTAAAGTTGGCGATATATTCACACATTCTATTGGCAAGACATGAAGTTTGGGAATGAATTGATGCTGTAGACCCCAGGTAATGAGGCAATGGATTATAGGCTGATCCATTCCCCTCCTTCCATCCTGGTGAAGTGTAGAAGCCAGCAGAAAGTCCTTTTGATAGGATTGCTGAGTGCAAGCCTTTTACATTAAGTAATGTTGGTGTTAGCAGGACAGACGATCATACCCTCAGTCCTGAAGTCTTGTTTTGTTCGAGCGTTCGTGATATTCATTGGAAAAGACAGTGGGGTCTTTGCTCCACCCAATGTTCTCGGCATTCCAGGATAGCCCTGGATTCTCCAAGACACTGCTACCATCAAACCCAGGAGGAATTCATAGGCAGATTTTAGAAATTAATCATGGCTGTATTTGTCACCTTCAGTCTTCTTTATATTCTAGTCCATGTCATTCACTAGCTTTCTTTGTTGAAGAAGCGGCAGACCTTCTTACATGAGTACATTGGCTTTTGGCAGGGAGCTATGGTGAAATATTTAACACATCTCTTCTATATCTCCTGGAGGATTGAGTTATTTCTCAATAATTAATCAGTTTGACATGATTAGGCAAATGAGGAACTCAGTTATATTCCATCTGGTCTTGTAACTAATCAGGATTGTTCAACTTTTAGACTGGCTCTCAATTCATTCTTTAATTGTGTTCAACTAAGGTCTTGCAATTCAAGTGAAACCCCAAAATCTTACACCTTTGACAGTGATGCTCCATAATCAAACCTGCTACTAATAACCGTCTGTTCAGAAAGTTATATTAGGCTGATGTTAAAGTGACTGGTGTGTGTAGGTGATTTGGCATAGATTGGATAGGTTCACCCATCGAGTAATGAGACTGTCAGACAGAGAGGTTGGCGGCACATGTTGATACCTCCAAGAACATGGACAGGGTATAGTTGGTAACCATGGCCCTCGCTCAAGGCAGAAGCAAGGCTCCTACTTCTAGTACAAATGTTCAGTTTATAATATACAAAAAGGATTCTCCTGGTAGGTGACAGAATCCTATCCACAAAGAGGTTTTGGAAAATAGGGTGCATCATTGTGGCAAAGTGTCCAATTACTGCCCTTCACTTGAGACATTGTCCATAGGAGAATGGGACAATTCCCTTTTTATGTATATTAATTAAGACATTTAAATACATTGCTCACTAACATTTAATAAGTTAGTTAATGATAAGCCTGGTTCAGTTAAGTCATTTTTGCTGCAACCATTTTTTACATGAAAATCTTTCTTAAAAAGTTGAGAATTTTGGATATTATGTCATTAGTAATACTAGTTTAATATGTGCTTTCTTTCAAATAATGTTAAGAATATTATATTGTTGATGCAATTAGATGGATGATAAGAATTGTACTTAAATTATAACATGATATATCATGAAGAAAAGCGGGATAATGCTAATCATTTTCCATTAATCTTAAAGCATTGGTTTGTGTTTGGCTAGTAATGAGAATGCAAGGCTTGAGGGAAATGAATGGGCACCTTGAAGGCATTTCGGAATCAGAAGCAAATCTGATTTAAAATTAAGGAACTGCCTTGGGATGTTACATTTGGCCTCTCACCTGGGATTCCAAGCCACTTCGGGTGAACTCCTGCTGGAAGGTGGAGTCAAGGTTAAGATTTGGCTTGGGAATGCCTGCTGTAGTCGAATAGTCTGTTGGATCAGATATGAGAAAATCCCCACATGTAAGGTAGCCAGCAGATCACCTGAATCCCTTAGGAATCCCAGACTGAAAGAGAAATACACAGGGCCCAGCCAGGAATGGACATATGATTGATACAGCTGATGACTGCACAGCAGCCCTTACTGTATTATTTCATTGCACTGGTCTCCTTTTGGGAGACAGACTGTGCAGCAAAGAAGCTGGTGTAGGACGGCAGGCTGCATTCTCCACTCGCACATCACGTGTGCTTCATTAGGTGATGACAAGGACAAAGAGAGGAGAGTGTCAAATTTCAATATACAATTGCATTATGAATGTTAAGAAAAGCTTTTAACTTAGCGTACACATGTGACAGTTTGTTTAGATTTGATGAGTAGCATGAATAATTGAGAATGTTTTGATAGGGTGACCTTGTCCAAACAAAGCTCGAGGAGTTTTGATTGCCATAGGGCATGGATCTAAGGTCATTATTAAAAGATTGAGAATATTTTTGAAGATGTTTATTGAGATAGGAAAATCCCCTTGCAGAATTTAAATATGCTCTTAAAATAGAAATGGATAAATACTTTTTTTTTGAAGGGTATGGGGGAAGAGAAGAGCAGAATGTGACAAAATTGTTTGCTCCTCTAGAGAGTCAGCAGTGGACCACCAGGCCCCATGTTGATCCAGTGTCCCTTCTCTATGCTGGAAGTGCAATGGGGCCAGGCAGCAACTCTTCCCCACACACCCCCGATTCTGATTCTGTCACAAATCCCAGAGTCACCTGGCTTAGCGCTGCTTAACTGTCATCCTGAGTCCTCTGCCAACAACTGTCTAGGAATGTGATGGTCCACAGGGAGCTTTGAAAGCAGGGTGCTCCATGAGGGGCCAGGGCACCAGGGAACTAGGACGAACTAAAGAAATGAAGAGCATGCGAGTTGAAGCATCCATCATCGTAATCCTGCTGCAATCTGCCATCCAGAAATAAACAGGATCGCAGGATTGTAAAAACAGACTGGGAGGCTCGGCAGAGTAAGCGTTCCCACGCTCCAAACTATCCAAACAGAGGTAAAATGTAGCACCCCAACTCCAGGCATGAGGTTCATTCACTCACCCTGCTGTTGCAGTTGTGATTTGGTGAATAACCTGGTGGCAGCAGGTTTCGTTTCTCTAAAGTTCTTATTTCTAAACTGTTGGATTCCAAGGGCCCCAATTCGAGTTGCATTTGAGAGAGTGTTACTGTCCAGTAGCATCTGAACAGTGAGGCTGTGAACATGGCTATGCTGAATACCAGTCAGACTGTATAAGTTAGGACAGGAGCTGAGGCAGCGGAGAAGTGGGGGACACGGGTAAGGAAACAACATGAGATGAAGACCCCCTTTCTCCCCTTGATTGATGTTTGGAACGTCTGGATTCTCATTTCAGCCATTCTACATAATTAAGATCATGTTTACATGTTTTTTAATATATATATAAATATATACGTACATATAAAATACAAACAAGTACCTTCGTAATGTGTTGGGGCCCTCTGTGATTATACAAGATGTTGGTGTTCTTTGTTTAAAATGTTTTCTACGAAGAGAGCATGTGAACCCAGGTGGCCCCTGGTCAAATGAGGAGAGTAAATATAATGATTTGTGGTAGGTCTGTGTGGATGCAGAGACTGCTGTAGATGAATGGCTTCATGTAAAACCATTGCAGATCAGTATTTCAAATAATTTGAACAGAATTATGGAAACAAGAGTGAGCCATGAACTGTAATCTTGCTCCATTGCAATGGGTCAAGATAGTGTTATTCATGCGACTGTGCTTGCAGAGAAACTTGTTTTAGTGGTCACTTGGAGCCTCATCTGATTCAGCCAATATAAGTTTTCTTGCCAAATGCAGTTATCATCATCCAGTACAGAGAGAGGCCATTCAGGCCATTAACTCTGTGCGAGCTTTTCAAAAGCCCCATTCTCTGCTCTCTAATCCTAAGTTGTGTGGTTCTCCCCAGTCTCTTCCAAATATTTATCCAGTTCCCTATTGCAAACTAGTAAATCTGCTTTGAGATTTTAATAACCCACTCTGTTTTTGTTTTAAATCCCATCTTCTGCCTATTTTGCTAATAACTCCTGCAGTCTCTGGCTCATGTTGCCTGTCTGACTAGAACCTTGTGTGCTCTGGGAGCTGGAGATGAAGTGTACTTTGGGAAATTCAGAAAAGTAAACACTAACTGATGGTTTCTAAAAGATCCTCATGCAAGTTGACAACCTTCCATCTGCAGCGATGACCGGGAACTAGGCTGTTTGAACTTTGCTGCGCTCAGAGTCCATTTGAGATCCACTGGCCTACTGATGGCTGAGTTATCTGGCTCTGAAAAGGCTGTGTCTGTCACACAATTCCCTTTGGGCACTGTGCAGGCCGGTCTCTGCTGATGCCGCCTTTGCCAGGCTGGCATCTGCTCTGGAGCTTCTGAACTTGTGTTATCATTGGCAGCAAATTCTTCCCCACATCTGATGCAAACAGTGGCACCAATCTTTCAGCTAGAGAGCATGTCTGATCATTTGTCACAGGTTCCCTCTGGCCTCTGTCTAATTAAAGAACCACACCCTGGATGGGAATGTCAGTGTGGAGACTGTCTCTCCTCTCTCTCTCTCTCTCCTTCTCCCCTCCCCGGATGAACAGTCCAGTAATGAATTCATCCTATTGCAAAGGTCAGTTTTAAGTTCAGTCACACAGGTGTCCATTTGATGCAGGTTTGCCTGCAAGTGCTTCCATTCTACCGAGGACTATATATATGTATTAACACAAGAGTTTTACAAACAAATGTATCTTGTTGAGCCAGGGGCTCTAATTCCTAGTCTTACTGGTTTGATTCTGTAGGCACGTTCCCATTAAGGAGCTTCTCTTTCAGTTTAATAAAGGTGTTCTTTTCTGTGCACGTGACTCCAGTCTGACCTGATTGATTCGGGCGTTATCGTTAACATCGCTCCTGTTTTTAAGGTGGCAGGTATCTGGTGACTGCCTCAGCAACTGGGATGAAGCCACGTAAACAGGTCCAGGCGGCGGGGTCATCGCTGCCGAAAGTCTGCCCTCCTCAGTGGATATGTTCCTGCCTGGTGTCCTTTTGAGAGGGGAGCACGCAGTGTCCATCAGGGCTCTCGATGTGTTTAGAGAGAGGCGGGCACCATAGGGGATACAGCCCTTTATCCCCCCTCCAACTGCATTTTGATTTTGTCCCTTGCCACTCTCCATGCCTGCCTATCGCCTTTTGATGATCTGCATTGCCCAGAATGAGCTTTACACAGAAATTCATTAATTGGGAAATGTAGGTAAGGTATTGGTGGTGATTAATAGGTGGGGGGGGGGGGGGGGGAATGGGTGATTTGATCACGGGGAAACAAAATGTTCAATTGTGTGGATATTTGGGGAGAAAAAAAAGCAGTCATTTAATTTCCATTTTTAGAAGAGGGAAATGCCCTAAGGTTCTTCAAAAAGTCTTGGGTTGGGGGTGGGGGGGCGGTGGAGGTGGGATGGAAAGCCAGACAAGAGAGCGATGATGATGGATGACCAAAGGCATCATCAAAGGAATTGAATACAGATTTAAAGCAGGAGACTTCCAGATGCATGAGCGGTTGTAGTAACAGGGTGAAGGGGATGTAGAAATACATCCTTATTTTCATATTAAACAGGTGACCTCTTGTTTTTAAGCAGTGACTTGTCTTGATTTCCGTCACAGTATCTACCCTGTCAAGCTTTCTCAGAATCTTCCATATTTGAAGAAGATCGCCTCTCATTCTCCAGAAGTCCATTTGGCCCATTAAACTTTTGTGGCTGATCTTCGATTTCAAATCCACTATCCTGCCCTCTTCTCCCCCCGCCCAGGAATCGATGCAATGACCCTTCTCGGAACTGCGACCAATTTAAGCAAAGCCTCCTTAAATAAAGAGACCACGACTGTATATAGTGTTTGTAATGTGGCCTCATTATGTGCGGCACTCAGCCTGGTATCTGAGCAGTATGTCAGTGTCTCGGCCCAGTCAGTGAGTGGATCCTCCCTGGGAATGTTCCCGAGGAACCAGTTTCAATAGCAACTCGCACTCCAGTACTCATCAGAGACTCGAATAAAAGGTGAAGTCGCTACAGTCTTACTGGATCATAGGGCTGCTCTCTCATTTGAAAGAGATGATAGGTGATGGTTTAACTGGAGGGTCACCACACCTCGGGCGAGGAGAGAAGTCAGGGAGGTAGCCTGCAGGAATTGAACCCACACTTGGCATTGCAAACCAGCCAACTGAGCTAGCCCCCAGCAGGGACTGCAAAACACCAAACAAAAGGTGGTGCGTTCAGTACCTGCAGTGCATTGAGAACACACAGCTGAGCTCTCCAAGAGCGAGATAAGTGAAGGCCTCATCGAAGACTGTTGAACTTTTCGCTTAAGCTGACGTTTCAGGCCTAGACCCCCTCATCAGAGGTCCTCTGATGAAGGGTCTAGGCCCGAAACGTCAGCTTTTGTGCTCCTGAGATGCTGCTTGGCCTGCTGTGTTCATCCAGCCCCACACTTTGTTATCTTGGATTCTCCAGCATCTGCAGTTCCCATTATCACTGAACTTTTCGCCTATTCCTTTAGTCTCCTAGTTTAAACTACGAAAGGCTTCAATGTAAACATTAACCTAGTTCTTTATTTTTCTACTATTCTATGAAATGATGCTTAACTTTTGACTCTCGTTTCTCTTACCACTTTATACCTAAGCTTTTTTTTGTACTTTGGTACCTAAGATAGCACCATGCATGACAAAATTTATACACTTTTCACGACTCCTGTACTTGAATACGCGTGACAAAAAAACCCAAAATCTTTAACACCCGATGCAGCGGCAGTGAGTCTCTACCGTTGTTTGCTTCATCTTTGCTTTTTGATCAATTTCTGCTGTCTGAATACCAAGTGGAAAATGGATTAATGTTAGTGGCGATCTTAACAGCGAGGTATGGCTCGCTTAAAAATATACTGAGGTAAGGAATGTGAGTGAAGAGATATTGGAGACACCAGCTGTCAGTGGAGAGAGAAAATTCGAGGCAAGAAATAGCTGTGTGCAGTACCTGACTTGTTCCACCAGATGGTGCCTTGACTCACGGCAGTTTTCATGTTGAAGCCTCTCTCCCTGACTCTTGCTGGGTATTTTGTACTGGCCCAGCCAAGACAGTGTGATAGAGTCATAGAGCCATTCGTAACAGGTTGTTGGGCTTAATGCCCATAGGGGTCATCACATTCAACTCCTAATCTTACTGTTTCCCTATTCCCCATACACACTTTCCAAACTACTCACTTAGTTCTGGATGTGAGTTTGCTCGCTGAGCTGGAAGGTTAGTTTTCAGACGTTTCGTCACCATTCTAGGTAACATCATCAGTGAGCCTCCGACGAAGCGCTGGTGTTATGTCCCGCTTTCTATTTATCTGTTCAGCCAAACAGAGACACGCACGAGAATTCCTAGAAGCATGGCATTCCAACCTGTCCCACGGCACACCATCACCGTCACTCATGTCCCACGGCACACCATCACCGTCACTCATGTCCCACGGCACACCATCACCGTCACTCATGTCCCAGAGCACACCATCACCGTCACTCATGTCCCTGGGCACACCATCACCGTCACTCATGTCCCAGAGCACACCATCACCGTCACTCATGTCCCAGAGCACACCATCACCGTCACTCATGTCCCACAGCACACCATCACCGTCACTCATGTCCCAGAGCACACCATCACCGTCACTCATGTCCCAGAGCATACCATCACCGTCACTCATGTCCCTGGGCACACCATCACCGTCACTCATGTCCCAGAGCATACCATCACCGTCACTCATGTCCCTGGGCACACCATCACCGTCACTCATGTCCCTGGGCACACCATCACCGTCACTCATGTCCCTGGGCACACCATCACCGTCACTCATGTCCCAGAGCACACCATCACCGTCACTCATGTCCCAGAGCACACCATCACCGTCACTCATGTCCCAGAGCACACCATCACCGTCACTCATGTCCCAGAGCACACCATCACCGTCACTCATGTCCCAGGGCACACCATCACCGTCACTCATGTCCCTGGGCACACCATCACCGTCACTCATGTCCCAGAGCACACCATCACCGTCACTCATGTCCCACGGCACACCATCACCGTCACTCATGTCCCAGGGCACACCATCACCGTCACTCATGTCCCAGGGCAAACCATCACCGTCACTCATGTCCCAGGGCAAACCATCACCGTCACTCATGTCCCAGGGCACACCATCACCGTCACTCATGTCCCAGAGCACACCATCACCGTCACTCATGTCCCACGGCACACCATCACCGTCACTCATGTCCCACGGCACACCATCACCGTCACTCATGTCCCAGAGCATACCATCACCGTCACTCATGTCCCACGGCACACCATCACCGTCACTCATGTCCCACGGCACACCATCACCGTCACTCATGTCCCAGAGCACACCATCACCGTCACTCATGTCCCAGAGCACACCATCACCGTCACTCATGTCCCAGAGCACACCATCACCGTCTCTCATGTCCCAGAGCACACCATCACCGTCTCTCATGTCCCAGAGCACACCATCACCGTCACTCATGTCCCAGAGCACACCATCACCGTCTCTCATGTCCCAGAGCACACCATCACCGTCACTCATGTCCCAGAGCACACCATCACCGTCACTCATGTCCCTGGGCACACCATCACCGTCACTCATGTCCCAGGGCACACCATCACCGTCACTCATGTCCCTGGGCACACCATCACCGTCACTCATGTCCCAGAGCACACCATCACCGTCACTCATGTCCCACGGCACACCATCACCGTCACTCATGTCCCAGGGCACACCATCACCGTCACTCATGTCCCAGGGCACACCATCACCGTCACACATGTCCCACGGCACACCATCACCGTCACTCATGTCCCAGAGCACACCATCACAGTCACTCATGTCCCAGGGCACACCATCACCGTCACTCATGTCCCACGGCACACCATCACCGTCACTCATGTCCCACGGCACACCATCACCGTCACTCATGTCCCAGGGCACACCATCACCGTCACTCATGTCCCACGGCACACCATCACCGTCACTCATGTCCCAGGGCACACCTTCACCGTCACTCATGTCCCAGGGCACACCATCACCGTCACTCATGTCCCACGGCACACCATCACCGTCACTCATGTCCCACGGCACACCATCACCGTCACTCATGTCCCAGGGCACACCATCACAGTCACCCATGTCCCAGAGCACACCATCACCGTCACTCATGTCCCACGGCACACCATCACCGTCACTCATGTCCCAGAGCATACCATCACCGTCACTCATGTCCCAGAGCATACCATCACCGTCACTCATGTCCCAGAGCACACCATCACCGTCACTCATGTCCCAGAGCACACCATCACCGTCACTCATGTCCCAGAGCACACCATCACCGTCACTCATGTCCCTGGGCACACCATCACCGTCACTCATGTCCCACGGCACACCATCACCGTCACTCATGTCCCAGAGCACACCATCACCGTCACTCATGTCCCAGAGCACACCATCACAGTCACTCATGTCCCAGAGCACACCATCACCGTCACTCATGTCCCAGAGCACACCATCACCGTCACTCATGTCCCAGGGCACACCATCACCGTCACTCATGTCCCACGGCACACCATCAGCGTCACTCATGTCCCACGGCACACCATCACCGTCACTCATGTCCCAGGGCACACCATCACCGTCACTCATGTCCCACGGCACACCATCACCGTCACTCATGTCCCAGGGCACACCATCACCGTCACTCATGTCCCAGGGCACACCATCACAGTCACTCATGTCCCAGAGCACACCATCACAGTCACTAATGTCCCAGAGCACACCATCACAGTCACTCATGTCCCACGGCACACCATCACCGTCACTCATGTCCCACGGCACACCATCACCGTCACTCATGTCCCAGAGCACACCATCACCGTCACTCATGTCCCAGAGCACACCATCACCGTCACTCATGTCCCAGAGCACACCATCACCGTCACTCATGTCCCTGGGCACACCATCACCGTCACTCATGTCCCACGGCACGGCACACCATCACCGTCACTCATGTCCCAGAGCACACCATCACCGTCACTCATGTCCCAGGGCACACCATCACCGTCACTCATGTCCCAGAGCACACCATCACAGTCACTCATGTCCCTGGGCACACCATCACCGTCACTCATGTCCCAGAGCACACCATCACCGTCACTCATGTCCCACGGCACACCATCACCGTCACTCATGTCCCAGGGCACACCATCACCGTCACTCATGTCCCTGGGCACACCATCACCGTCACTCATGTCCCACGGCACACCATCACCGTCACTCATGTCCCTGGGCACACCATCACCGTCACTCATGTCCCAGAGCACACCATCACCGTCACTCATGTCCCAGAGGACACCATCACCGTCACTCATGTCCCAGAGCACACCATCACCGTCACTCATGTCCCAGGGCACATCATCACCGTCACTCATGTCCCACGGCACATCATCACCGTCACTCATGTCCCACGGCACACCATCACCGTCACTCATGTCCCAGGGCACACCATCACCGTCACTCATGTCCCAGGGCACACCATCACCGTCACTCATGTCCCAGAGCACACCATCACCGTCACTCATGTCCCACGGCACACCATCACCGTCACTCATGTCCCAGGGCACACCATCACCGTCACTCATGTCCCAGGGCACACCATCACCGTCACTCATGTCCCACGGCACACCATCACCGTCACTCATGTCCCAGAGCACACCATCACAGTCACTCATGTCCCAGGGCACACCATCACCGTCACTCATGTCCCACGGCACACCATCACCGTCACTCATGTCCCAGGGCACACCATCACCGTCACTCATGTCCCAGGGCACACCATCACCGTCACTCATGTCCCACGGCACACCATCACCGTCACTAATGTCCCAGGGCACACCTTCACCGTCACTCATGTCCCACGGCACACCATCACCGTCACTCATGTCCCACGGCACACCATCACCGTCACTCATGTCCCACGGCACACCATCACCGTCACTCATGTCCCAGGGCACACCATCACCGTCACTCATGTCCCAGGGCACACCATCACCGTCACTCATGTCCCACGGCACACCATCACCGTCACACATGTCCCACGGCACACCATCACCGTCACACATGTCCCAGAGCACTCCATCACAGTCACTCATGTCCCAGAGCACACCATCACCGTCACTCATGTCCCAGGCACACCATCACCGTCACTCATGTCCCAGGGCACACCATCACCGTCACTCATGTCCCAGAGCACACCATCACCGTCACTCATGTCCCAGAGCACACCATCACCGTCACTCATGTCCCAGAGCACACCAACACCGTCACTCATGTCCCAGAGCACACCATCACCGTCACTCATGTCCCAGAGCACACCATCACCGTCACTCATGTCCCTGGGCACACCATCACCGTCACTCATGTCCCTGGGCACACCATCACAGTCACCCATGTCCCAGAGCACACCATCACCGTCACTCATGTCCCACGGCACACCATCACCGTCACTCATGTCCCAGAGCATACCATCACCGTCACTCATGTCCCAGAGCATACCATCACCGTCACTCATGTCCCAGAGCACACCATCACCGTCACTCATGTCCCAGAGCACACCATCACCGTCACTCATGTCCCTGGGCACACCATCACCGTCACTCATGTCCCACGGCACACCATCACCGTCACTCATGTCCCAGAGCACACCATCACCGTCACTCATGTCCCAGAGCACACCATCACAGTCACTCATGTCCCAGAGCACACCATCACCGTCACTCATGTCCCAGAGCACACCATCACCGTCACTCATGTCCCAGGGCACACCATCACCGTCACTCATGTCCCACGGCACACCATCAGCGTCACTCATGTCCCACGGCACACCATCACCGTCACTCATGTCCCAGGGCACACCATCACCGTCACTCATGTCCCACGGCACACCATCACCGTCACTCATGTCCCAGGGCACACCATCACCGTCACTCATGTCCCAGGGCACACCATCACAGTCACTCATGTCCCAGAGCACACCATCACAGTCACTAATGTCCCAGAGCACACCATCACAGTCACTCATGTCCCACGGCACACCATCACCGTCACTCATGTCCCAGAGCACACCATCACCGTCACTCATGTCCCAGAGCACACCATCACCGTCACTCATGTCCCAGAGCACACCATCACCGTCACTCATGTCCCTGGGCACACCATCACCGTCACTCATGTCCCACGGCACGGCACACCATCACCGTCACTCATGTCCCAGAGCACACCATCACCGTCACTCATGTCCCAGGGCACACCATCACCGTCACTCATGTCCCAGAGCACACCATCACAGTCACTCATGTCCCTGGGCACACCATCACCGTCACTCATGTCCCAGAGCACACCATCACCGTCACTCATGTCCCACGGCACACCATCACCGTCACTCATGTCCCAGGGCACACCATCACCGTCACTCATGTCCCTGGGCACACCATCACCGTCACTCATGTCCCACGGCACACCATCACCGTCACTCATGTCCCTGGGCACACCATCACCGTCACTCATGTCCCAGAGCACACCATCACCGTCACTCATGTCCCAGAGCACACCATCACCGTCACTCATGTCCCTGGGCACACCATCACCGTCACTCATGTCCCTGGGCACACCATCACCGTCACTCATGTCCCACGGCACACCATCACCGTCACTCATGTCCCAGAGCACACCATCACCGTCACTCATGTCCCAGAGCACACCATCACCGTCACTCATGTCCCTGGGCACACCATCACCGTCACTCATGTCCCACGGCACACCATCACCGTCACTCATGTCCCAGGGCACACCATCACCGTCACTCATGTCCCACGGCACACCATCACCGTCACTCATGTCCCTGGGCACACCATCACCGTCACTCATGTCCCAGAGCACACCATCACCGTCACTCATGTCCCACGGCACACCATCACCGTCACTCATGTCCCAGAGCACACCATCACCGTCACTCATGTCCCACGGCTCACCATCACCGTCACTCATGTCCCACGGCACACCATCACCGTCACTCATGTCCCACGGCACACCATCACCGTCACTCATGTCCCTGGGCACACCATCACCGTCACTCATGTCCCACGGCACACCATCACCGTCACTCATGTCCCAGAGCACACCATCACCGTCACTCATGTCCCAGAGCACACCATCACAGTCACTCATGTCCCAGGGCACACCATCACCGTCACTCATGTCCCAGAGCACACCATCACCGTCACTCATGTCCCAGGGCACACCATCACCGTCACTCATGTCCCAGAGCACACCATCACCGTCACTCATGTCCCAGGGCACACCATCACCGTCACTCATGTCCCACGGCACACCATCACCGTCACTCATGTCCCAGAGCACACCATCACCGTCACTCATGTCCCAGGGCACACCATCACCGTCACTCATGTCCCACGGCACACCATCACCGTCACTCATGTCCCACGGCACACCATCACCGTCACTCATGTCCCAGAGCACACCATCACAGTCACTAATGTCCCAGAGCACACCATCACCGTCACTCATGTCCCAGAGCACACCATCACCGTCACTCATGTCCCACGGCACACCATCACCGTCACTCATGTCCCAGAGCACACCATCACAGTCACTCATGTCCCAGAGCACACCATCACCTTCACTCATGTCCCACGGCACACCATCACCGTCACTCATGTCCCACGGCACACCATCACCGTCACTCATGTCCCAGAGCACACCATCACCGTCACTCATGTCCCAGAGCACACCATCACCGTCACTCATGTCCCAGGGCACACCATCACCGTCACTCATGTCCCACGGCACACCATCACCGTCACTCATGTCCCAGAGCACACCATCACCGTCACTCATGTCCCAGGGCACACCATCACCGTCACTCATGTCCCAGGGCACACCATCACAGTCACTCATGTCCCACGGCACACCATCACCGTCACCCATGTCCCACGGCACACCATCACCGTCACTCATGTCCCACGGCACACCATCACCGTCACTCATGTCCCAGAGCACACCATCACCGTCACTCATGTCCCAGAGCACACCATCACCGTCACTCATGTCCCACGGCACACCATCACCGTCACTCATGTCCCACGGCATGGCACACCATCACCGTCACTCATGTCCCAGAGCACACCATCACCGTCACTCATGTCCCAGGGCACACCATCACCGTCACTCATGTCCCAGAGCACACCATCACAGTCACTCATGTCCCTGGGCACACCATCACCGTCACTCATGTCCCAGAGCACACCATCACCGTCACTCATGTCCCACGGCACACCATCACCGTCACTCATGTCCCAGGGCACACCATCACCGTCACTCATGTCCCTGGGCACACCATCACCGTCACTCATGTCCCACGGCACACCATCACCGTCACTCATGTCCCTGGGCACACCATCACCGTCACTCATGTCCCAGAGCACACCATCACCGTCACTCATGTCCCAGAGCACACCATCACCGTCACTCATGTCCCTGGGCACACCATCACCGTCACTCATGTCCCTGGGCACACCATCACCGTCACTCATGTCCCACGGCACACCATCACCGTCACTCATGTCCCAGAGCACACCATCACCGTCACTCATGTCCCTGGGCACACCATCACCGTCACTCATGTCCCACGGCACACCATCACCGTCACTCATGTCCCAGGGCACACCATCACCGTCACTCATGTCCCACGGCACACCATCACCGTCACTCATGTCCCTGGGCACACCATCACCGTCACTCATGTCCCAGAGCACACTATCACCGTCACTCATGTCCCACGGCACACCATCACCGTCACTCATGTCCCAGAGCACACCATCACCGTCACTCATGTCCCACGGCTCACCATCACCGTCACTCATGTCCCACGGCACACCATCACCGTCACTCATGTCCCACGGCACACCATCACCGTCACTCATGTCCCTGGGCACACCATCACCGTCACTCATGTCCCACGGCACACCATCACCGTCACTCATGTCCCAGAGCACACCATCACCGTCACTCATGTCCCAGAGCACACCATCACAGTCACTCATGTCCCAGGGCACACCATCACCGTCACTCATGTCCCAGAGCACACCATCACCGTCACTCATGTCCCAGGGCACACCATCACCGTCACTCATGTCCCAGAGCACACCATCACCGTCACTCATGTCCCAGGGCACACCATCACCGTCACTCATGTCCCAGAGCACACCATCACCGTCACTCATGTCCCAGGGCACACCATCACCGTCACTCATGTCCCACGGCACACCATCACCGTCACTCATGTCCCACGGCACACCATCACCGTCACTCATGTCCCAGAGCACACCATCACAGTCACTAATGTCCCAGAGCACACCATCACCGTCACTCATGTCCCAGAGCACACCATCACCGTCACTCATGTCCCACGGCACACCATCACCGTCACTCATGTCCCAGAGCACACCATCACAGTCACTCATGTCCCAGAGCACACCATCACCTTCACTCATGTCCCACGGCACACCATCACCGTCACTCATGTCCCACGGCACACCATCACCGTCACTCATGTCCCAGAGCACACCATCACCGTCACTCATGTCCCAGAGCACACCATCACCGTCACTCATGTCCCAGGGCACACCATCACCGTCACTCATGTCCCACGGCACACCATCACCGTCACTCATGTCCCAGAGCACACCACCACCGTCACTCATGTCCCAGAGCACACCATCACCGTCACTCATGTCCCAGAGCACACCATCACCGTCACTCATGTCCCAGAGCACACCATCACCGTCACTCATGTCCCAGAGCACACCATCACCGTCACTCATGTCCCAGGGCACACCATCACCGTCACTCATGTCCCACGGCACACCATCACCGTCACTCATGTCCCAGAGCACACCATCACCGTCACTCATGTCCCAGAGCACACCATCACCGTCACTCATGTCCCTGGGCACACCATCACCGTCACTCATGTCCCACGGCACACCATCACCGTCACTCATGTCCCAGAGCACACCATCACTGTCACTCATGTCCCAGAGCACACCATCAGCGTCACTCATGTCCCAGGGCACACCATCACCGTCACTCATGTCCCAGAGCACACCATCACAGTCACTCATGTCCCTGGGCACACCATCACCGTCACTCATGTCCCAGAGCACACCATCACCGTCACTCATGTCCCACGGCACACCATCACCGTCACTCATGTCCCAGGGCACACCATCACCGTCACACATGTCCCACGGCACACCATCACCGTCACACATGTCCCAGAGCACTCCATCACAGTCACTCATGTCCCAGAGCACACCATCACCGTCACTCATGTCCCAGGCACACCATCACCGTCACTCATGTCCCAGGCACACCATCACCGTCACTCATGTCCCACGGCACACCATCACCGTCACTCATGTCCCAGAGCACACCATCACCGTCACTCATGTCCCAGAGCACACCATCACCGTCACTCATGTCCCAGAGCACACCATCACCGTCACTCATGTCCCAGAGCACACCATCACCGTCACTCATGTCCCTGGGCACACCATCACCGTCACTCATGTCCCTGGGCACACCATCACAGTCACTCATGTCCCTGGGCACACCATCACCGTCACTCATGTCCCAGAGCACACCATCACTGTCACTCATGTCCCAGAGCACACCATCACCGTCACTCATGTCCCTGGGCACACCATCACCGTCACTCATGTCCCAGAGCACACCATCACAGTCACTCATGTCCCAGAGCACACCATCACAGTCACTCATGTCCCAGAGCACACCATCACCGTCACTCATGTCCCACGGCACACCATCACCGTCACTCATATCCCAGAGCACACCATCACCGTCACTCATGTCCCTGGGCACACCATCACCGTCACTCATGTCCCACGGCACACCATCACCGTCACTCATGTCCCTGGGCACACCATCACCGTCACTCATGTCCCAGAGCACACCATCACCGTCACTCATGTCCCTGGGCACACCATCACCGTCACTCATGTCCCACGGCACACCATCACCGTCACTCATGTCCCACGGCACACCATCACCGTCACTCATGTCCCACGGCACACCATCACCGTCACTCATGTCCCAGAGCACACCATCACCGTCACTCATGTCCCTGGGCACACCATCACCGTCACTCATGTCCCACGGCACACCATCACCGTCACTCATGTCCCAGGGCACACCATCACCGTCACTCATGTCCCACGGCACACCATCACCGTCACTCATGTCCCTGGGCACACCATCACCGTCACTCATGTCCCAGAGCACACCGTCACCGTCACTCATGTCCCTGGGCACACCATCACCGTCACTCATGTCCCAGAGCACACCATCACCGTCACTCATGTCCCACGGCACATCATCACCGTCACTCATGTCCCAGAGCACACCATCACCGTCACTCATGTCCCACGGCTCACCATCACCGTCACTCATGTCCCACGGCACACCATCACCGTCACTCATGTCCCACGGCACACCATCACCGTCACTCATGTCCCACGGCACACCATCACCGTCACTCATGTCCCAGAGCACACCATCACCGTCACTCATGTCCCAGAGCACACCATCACCGTCACTCATGTCCCTGGGCACACCATCACCGTCACTCATGTCCCAGAGCACACCATCACCGTCACTCATGTCCCAGAGCACACCATCACCGTCACTCATGTCCCACAGCACACCATCACCGTCACTCATGTCCCACAGCACACCATCACCGTCACTCATGTCCCAGAGCATACCATCACCGTCACTCATGTCCCTGGGCACACCATCACCGTCACTCATGTCCCAGAGCATACCATCACCGTCACTCATGTCCCTGGGCACACCATCACCGTCACTCATGTCCCTGGGCACACCATCACCGTCACTCATGTCCCAGAGCACACCATCACCGTCACTCATGTCCCAGAGCACACCATCACCGTCACTCATGTCCCAGAGCACACCATCACCGTCACTCATGTCCCAGGGCACACCATCACCGTCACTCATGTCCCTGGGCACACCATCACCGTCACTCATGTCCCAGGGCACACCATCACCGTCACTCATGTCCCAGAGCATACCATCACAGTCACTCATGTCCCTGGGCACACCATCACCGTCACTCATGTCCCAGAGCACACCATCACCGTCACTCATGTCCCAGAGCACACCATCACCGTCACTCATGTCCCAGAGCACACCATCACCGTCACTCATGTCCCAGAGCACACCATCACCGTCACTCATGTCCCAGGGCACACCATCACCGTCACTCATGTCCCAGAGCACACCATCACCGTCACTCATGTCCCAGAGCACACCATCACCGTCACTCATGTCCCAGGGCACACCATCACCGTCACTCATGTCCCAGAGCACACCATCACCGTCACTCATGTCCCAGAGCACACCATCACCGTCACTCATGTCCCAGGGCACACCATCACCGTCACTCATGTCCCAGAGCACACCATCACAGTCACTCATGTCCCAGAGCACACCATCACCGTCACTCATGTCCCACGGCACACCATCACCGTCACTCATGTCCCAGAGCATACCATCACCGTCACTCATGTCCCAGGGCAAACCATCACCGTCACTCATGTCCCAGGGCAAACCATCACCGTCACTCATGTCCCAGAGCACACCATCACCGTCACTCATGTCCCAGAGCACACCATCACAGTCACTCATGTCCCAGAGCACACCATCACCGTCACTCATGTCCCACGGCACACCATCACCGTCTCTCATGTCCCACGGCACACCATCACCGTCACTCATGTCCCAGAGCACACCATCACCGTCACTCATGTCCCAGGGCACACCATCACCGTCACTCATGTCCCACGGCACACCATCACAGTCACTCATGTCCCAGAGCACACCATCACCGTCACTCATGTCCCTGGGCACACCATCACCGTCACTCATGTCCCAGAGCACACCATCACCGTCACTCATGTCCCACGGCACACCATCACCGTCACTCATGTCCCAGAGCACACCATCACCGTCACTCATGTCCCAGAGCACACCATCACCGTCACTCATGTCCCAGAGCACACCATCACCGTCACTCATGTCCCAGAGCACACCATCACCGTCTCTCATGTCCCAGAGCACACCATCACCGTCTCTCATGTCCCAGAGCACACCATCACCGTCACTCATGTCCCAGAGCACACCATCACCGTCTCTCATGTCCCAGAGCACACCATCACCGTCACTCATGTCCCACGGCACACCATCACCGTCACTCATGTCCCAGAGCACACCATCACCGTCACTCATGTCCCACGGCACACCATCACCGTCACTCATGTCCCACGGCACACCATCACCGTCACTCATGTCCCAGAGCACACCATCACAGTCACTCATGTCCCACGGCACACCATCACAGTCACTCATGTCCCAGAGCACACCATCACCGTCACTCATGTCCCACGGCACACCATCACCGTCACTCATGTCCCACGGCACACCATCACCGTCACTCATGTCCCACGGCACACCATCACCGTCACTCATGTCCCAGGGCACACCATCACCGTCACTCATGTCCCAGGGCACACCATCACCGTCACTCATGTCCCAGAGCACACCATCACCGTCACTCATGTCCCACGGCACACCATCACTGTCACTCATGTCCCACGGCACACCATCACCGTCACTCATGTCCCACGGCACACCATCACCGTCACTCATGTCCCACGGCACACCATCACCGTCACTCATGTCCCACGGCACACCATCACCGTCACTCATGTCCCACGGCACACCATCACAGTCACTCATGTCCCTGGGCACACCATCACCGTCACTCATGTCCCTGGGCACACCATCACCGTCACTCATGTCCCAGGGCACACCATCACCGTCACTCATGTCCCAGGGCACACCATCACCGTCACTCATGTCCCACGGCACACCATCACCGTCACTCATGTCCCAGAGCACACCATCACCGTCACTCATGTCCCAGGGCACACCATCACCGTCACTCATGTCCCACGGCACACCATCACCGTCACTCATGTCCCACGGCACACCATCACCGTCACTCATGTCCCACGGCACACCATCACCGTCACCCATGTCCCAGAGCACACCATCACAGTCACTCATGTCCCAGAGCACACCATCACCGTCACTCATGTCCCAAGGCACACCATCACCGTCACTCATGTCCCACGGCACACCATCACAGTCACTCATGTCCCAGAGCACACCATCACCGTCACTCATGTCCCAGAGCACACCATCACCGTCACTCATGTCCCAGAGCACACCATCACCGTCACTCATGTCCCAGAGCACACCATCACAGTCACTCATGTCCCAGAGCACACCATCACCGTCACTCATGTCCCAGAGCACACCATCACCGTCACTCATGTCCCAGAGCACACCATCACCGTCACTCATGTCCCAGAGCACACCATCACCGTCACTCATGTCCCAGAGCACACCATCACCGTCACTCATGTCCCAGAGGACACCATCACCGTCACTCATGTCCCAGAGCACACCATCACCGTCACTCATGTCCCACGGCACATCATCACCGTCACTCATGTCCCACGGCACACCATCACCGTCACTCATGTCCCAGGGCACACCATCACCGTCACTCATGTCCCAGGGCACACCATCACCGTCACTCATGTCCCAGAGCACACCATCACCGTCACTCATGTCCCTGGGCACACCATCACCGTCACTCATGTCCCAGGGCACACCATCACCGTCACTCATGTCCCAGGGCACACCATCACCGTCACACATGTCCCACGGCACACCATCACCGTCACTCATGTCCCAGAGCACACCATCACAGTCACTCATGTCCCAGGGCACACCATCACCGTCACTCATGTCCCACGGCACACCATCACCGTCACTCATGTCCCACGGCACACCATCACCGTCACTCATGTCCCAGGGCACACCATCACCGTCACTCATGTCCCACGGCACACCATCACCGTCACTCATGTCCCAGGGCACACCTTCACCGTCACTCATGTCCCAGGGCACACCATCACCGTCACTCATGTCCCACGGCACACCATCACCGTCACTCATGTCCCACGGCACACCATCACCGTCACTCATGTCCCAGGGCACACCATCACCGTCACTCATGTCCCACGGCACACCATCACCGTCACACATGTCCCACGGCACACCATCACCGTCACACATGTCCCAGAGCACTCCATCACAGTCACTCATGTCCCAGAGCACACCATCACCGTCACTCATGTCCCAGGCACACCATCACCGTCACTCATGTCCCACGGCACACCATCACCGTCACTCATGTCCCAGAGCACACCATCACCGTCACTCATGTCCCAGAGCACACCATCACCGTCACTCATGTCCCAGAGCACACCAACACCGTCACTCATGTCCCAGAGCACACCATCACCGTCACTCATGTCCCAGAGCACACCATCACCGTCACTCATGTCCCTGGGCACACCATCACCGTCACTCATGTCCCTGGGCACACCATCACAGTCACCCATGTCCCAGAGCACACCATCACCGTCACTCATGTCCCACGGCACACCATCACCGTCACTCATGTCCCAGAGCATACCATCACCGTCACTCATGTCCCAGAGCATACCATCACCGTCACTCATGTCCCAGAGCACACCATCACCGTCACTCATGTCCCAGAGCACACCATCACCGTCACTCATGTCCCTGGGCACACCATCACCGTCACTCATGTCCCACGGCACACCATCACCGTCACTCATGTCCCAGAGCACACCATCACCGTCACTCATGTCCCAGAGCACACCATCACCGTCACTCATGTCCCACGGCACACCATCACCGTCACTCATGTCCCAGAGCACACCATCACCGTCACTCATGTCCCAGAGCACACCATCACAGTCACTCATGTCCCAGAGCACACCATCACCGTCACTCATGTCCCAGAGCACACCATCACCGTCACTCATGTCCCAGGGCACACCATCACCGTCACTCATGTCCCACGGCACACCATCAGCGTCACTCATGTCCCACGGCACACCATCACCGTCACTCATGTCCCAGGGCACACCATCACCGTCACTCATGTCCCACGGCACACCATCACCGTCACTCATGTCCCAGGGCACACCATCACCGTCACTCATGTCCCACGGCACACCATCACAGTCACTAATGTCCCAGAGCACACCATCACAGTCACTCATGTCCCAGAGCACACCATCACCTTCACTCATGTCCCACGGCACACCATCACCGTCACTCATGTCCCAGGGCACACCATCACCGTCACTCATGTCCCAGGGCACACCATCACAGTCACTCATGTCCCAGAGCACACCATCACCGTCACTCATGTCCCAGAGCACACCATCACCGTCACTCATGTCCCTGGGCACACCATCACCGTCACTCATGTCCCACGGCACGGCACACCATCACCGTCACTCATGTCCCAGAGCACACCATCACCGTCACTCATGTCCCAGGGCACACCATCACCGTCACTCATGTCCCAGAGCACACCATCACAGTCACTCATGTCCCTGGGCACACCATCACCGTCACTCATGTCCCACGGCACACCATCACCGTCACTCATGTCCCTGGGCACACCATCACCGTCACTCATGTCCCACGGCACACCATCACCGTCACTCATGTCCCACGGCACACCATCACCGTCACTCATGTCCCTGGGCACACCATCACCGTCACTCATGTCCCAGGGCACACCATCACCGTCACTCATGTCCCACGGCACACCATCACCGTCACTCATGTCCCAGAGCACACCATCACCGTCACTCATGTCCCACGGCTCACCATCACCGTCACTCATGTCCCACGGCACACCATCACCGTCACTCATGTCCCACGGCACACCATCACCGTCACTCATGTCCCACGGCACACCATCACAGTCACTCATGTCCCTGGGCACACCATCACCGTCACTCATGTCCCTGGGCACACCATCACCGTCACTCATGTCCCACGTCACACCATCACCGTCACTCATGTCCCAGAGCACACCATCACCGTCACTCATGTCCCAGAGCACACCATCACAGTCACTCATGTCCCAGAGCACACCATCACAGTCACTCATGTCCCAGAGCACACCATCACCGTCACTCATGTCCCAGGGCACACCATCACCGTCACTCATGTCCCAGAGCACACCATCACCGTCACTCATGTCCCAGGGCACACCATCACCGTCACTCATGTCCCAGAGCACACCATCACCGTCACTCATGTCCCAGGGCACACCATCACCGTCACTCATGTCCCACGGCACACCATCACCGTCACTCATGTCCCAGAGCACACCATCACCGTCACTCATGTCCCAGGGCACACCATCACCGTCACTCATGTCCCACGGCACACCATCACCGTCACTCATGTCCCACGGCACACCATCACCGTCACTCATGTCCCAGAGCACACCATCACAGTCACTAATGTCCCAGAGCACACCATCACCGTCACTCATGTCCCAGAGCACACCATCACCGTCACTCATGTCCCACGGCACACCATCACCGTCACTCATGTCCCAGAGCACACCATCACAGTCACTCATGTCCCAGAGCACACCATCACCTTCACTCATGTCCCACGGCACACCATCACCGTCACTCATGTCCCACGGCACACCATCACCGTCACTCATGTCCCAGAGCACACCATCACCGTCACTCATGTCCCAGAGCACACCATCACCGTCACTCATGTCCCAGGGCACACCATCACCGTCACTCATGTCCCACGGCACACCATCACCGTCACTCATGTCCCAGAGCACACCATCACCGTCACTCATGTCCCAGAGCACACCATCACCGTCACTCATGTCCCAGAGCACACCATCACCGTCACTCATGTCCCAGGGCACACCATCACAGTCACTCATGTCCCACGGCACACCATCACCGTCACTCATGTCCCACGGCACACCATCACCGTCACTCATGTCCCACGGCACACCATCACCGTCACTCATGTCCCAGAGCACACCATCACCGTCACTCATGTCCCAGAGCACACCATCACCGTCACTCATGTCCCAGGGCACACCATCACCGTCACTCATGTCCCACGGCACACCATCACCGTCACTCATGTCCCAGAGCACACCATCACCGTCACTCATGTCCCAGGGCACACCATCACCGTCACTCATGTCCCAGAGCACACCATCACCGTCACTCATGTCCCAGAGCACACCATCACCGTCACTCATGTCCCAGAGCACACCATCACCGTCACTCATGTCCCTGGGCACACCATCACCGTCACTCATGTCCCACGGCACGGCACACCATCACTGTCACGCATGTCCCAGAGCACACCATCACCGTCACTCATGTCCCAGGGCACACCATCACCGTCACTCATGTCCCAGAGCACACCATCACAGTCACTCATGTCCCTGGGCACACCATCACCGTCACTCATGTCCCAGAGCACACCATCACCGTCACTCATGTCCCACGGCACACCATCACCGTCACTCATGTCCCAGGGCACACCATCACCGTCACACATGTCCCACGGCACACCATCACCGTCACACATGTCCCAGAGCACTCCATCACAGTCACTCATGTCCCAGAGCACACCATCACCGTCACTCATGTCCCAGGCACACCATCACCGTCACTCATGTCCCAGGCACACCATCACCGTCACTCATGTCCCACGGCACACCATCACCGTCACTCATGTCCCAGAGCACACCATCACCGTCACTCATGTCCCAGAGCACACCATCACCGTCACTCATGTCCCAGAGCACACCATCACCGTCACTCATGTCCCAGAGCACACCATCACCGTCACTCATGTCCCTGGGCACACCATCACAGTCACCCATGTCCCAGAGCACACCATCACCGTCACTCATGTCCCAGAGCACACCATCACCGTCACTCATGTCCCACAGCACACCATCACCGTCACTCATGTCCCACGGCACACCATCACCGTCACGCATGTCCCAGAGCACACCATCACCGTCACTCATGTCCCTGGGCACACCATCACCGTCACTCATGTCCCAGAGCACACCATCACCGTCACTCATGTCCCACGGCACACCATCACCGTCACTCATATCCCAGAGCACACCATCACCGTCACTCATGTCCCTGGGCACACCATCACCGTCACTCATGTCCCACGGCACACCATCACCGTCACTCATGTCCCTGGGCACACCATCACCGTCACTCATGTCCCTGAGCACACCATCACCGTCACTCATGTCCCTGGGCACACCATCACCGTCACTCATGTCCCTGGGCACACCATCACCGTCACTCATGTCCCACGGCACACCATCACCGTCACTCATGTCCCACGGCACACCATCACCGTCACTCATGTCCCAGAGCACACCATCACCGTCACTCATGTCCCTGGGCACACCATCACCGTCACTCATGTCCCACGGCACACCATCACCGTCACTCATGTCCCAGGGCACACCATCACCGTCACTCATGTCCCACGGCACACCATCACCGTCACTCATGTCCCTGGGCACACCATCACCGTCACTCATGTCCCAGAGCACACCGTCACCGTCACTCATGTCCCTGGGCACACCATCACCGTCACTCATGTCCCAGAGCACACCATCACCGTCACTCATGTCCCACGGCACATCATCACCGTCACTCATGTCCCAGAGCACACCATCACCGTCACTCATGTCCCACGGCTCACCATCACCGTCACTCATGTCCCACGGCACACCATCACCGTCACTCATGTCCCACGGCACACCATCACCGTCACTCATGTCCCACGGCACACCATCACAGTCACTCATGTCCCTGGGCACACCATCACCGTCACTCATGTCCCTGGGCACACCATCACCGTCACTCATGTCCCACGGCACACCATCACCGTCACTCATGTCCCAGAGCACACCATCACCGTCAATCATGTCCCAGAGCACACCATCACAGTCACTCATGTCCCAGAGCACACCATCACCGTCACTCATGTCCCAGGGCACACCATCACCGTCACTCATGTCCCAGGGCACACCATCACCGTCACTCATGTCCCAGAGCACACCATCACCGTCACTCATGTCCCAGGGCACACCATCACCGTCACTCATGTCCCAGAGCACACCATCACCGTCACTCATGTCCCAGGGCACACCATCACCGTCACTCATGTCCCAGGGCACACCATCACCGTCACTCATGTCCCACGGCACACCATCACCGTCACTCATGTCCCAGAGCACACCATCACCGTCATTCATGTCCCAGGGCACACCATCACCGTCACTCATGTCCCACGGCACACCATCACCGTCACTCATGTCCCAGAGCACACCATCACAGTCACTAATGTCCCAGAGCACACCATCACCGTCACTCATGTCCCAGGGCACACCATCACCGTCACTCATGTCCCACGGCACACCATCACCGTCACTCATGTCCCAGAGCACACCATCACAGTCACTCATGTCCCAGAGCACACCATCACCTTCACTCATGTCCCACGGCACACCATCACCGTCACTCATGTCCCACGGCACACCATCACCGTCACTCATGTCCCAGAGCACACCATCACCGTCACTCATGTCCCAGAGCACACCATCACCGTCACTCATGTCCCAGGGCACACCATCACCGTCACTCATGTCCCTGGGCACACCATCACCGTCACTCATGTCCCACGGCACGGCACACCATCACCGTCACTCATGTCCCAGAGCACACCATCACCGTCACTCATGTCCCAGGGCACACCATCACCGTCACTCATGTCCCAGAGCACACCATCACAGTCACTCATGTCCCTGGGCACACCATCACCGTCACTCATGTCCCAGAGCACACCATCACCGTCACTCATGTCCCACGGCACACCATCACCGTCACTCATATCCCAGAGCACACCATCACCGTCACTCATGTCCCTGGGCACACCATCACCGTCACTCATGTCCCACGGCACACCATCACCGTCACTCATGTCCCTGGGCACACCATCACCGTCACTCATGTCCCAGAGCACACCATCACCGTCACTCATGTCCCTGGGCACACCATCACCGTCACTCATGTCCCACGGCACACCATCACCGTCACTCATGTCCCACGGCACACCATCACCGTCACTCATGTCCCAGAGCACACCATCACCGTCACTCATGTCCCTGGGCACACCATCACCGTCACTCATGTCCCACGGCACACCATCACCGTCACTCATGTCCGAGGGCACACCATCACCGTCACTCATGTCCCAGAGGACACCATCACCGTCACTCATGTCCCTGGGCACACCATCACCGTCACTCATGTCCCAGAGCACACCGTCACCGTCACTCATGTCCCTGGGCACACCATCACCGTCACTCATGTCCCAGAGCACACCATCACCGTCACTCATGTCCCACGGCACATCATCACCGTCACTCATGTCCCAGAGCACACCATCACCGTCACTCATGTCCCACGGCTCACCATCACCGTCACTCATGTCCCACGGCACACCATCACCGTCACTCATGTCCCACGGCACACCATCACAGTCACTCATGTCCCTGGGCACACCATCACCGTCACTCATGTCCCTGGGCACACCATCACCGTCACTCATGTCCCACGGCACACCATCACCGTCACTCATGTCCCAGAGCACACCATCACCGTCACTCATGTCCCAGAGCACACCATCACAGTCACTCATGTCCCAGAGCACACCATCACCGTCACTCATGTCCCAGGGCACACCATCACCGTCACTCATGTCCCAGGGCACACCATCACCGTCACTCATGTCCCAGAGCACACCATCACCGTCACTCATGTCCCAGGGCACACCATCACCGTCACTCATGTCCCACGGCACACCATCACCGTCACTCATGTCCCAGAGCACACCATCACCGTCACTCATGTCCCAGGGCACACCATCACCGTCACTCATGTCCCACGGCACACCATCACCGTCACTCATGTCCCAGAGCACACCATCACAGTCACTCATGTCCCTGGGCACACCATCACCGTCACTCATGTCCCAGAGCACACCATCACAGTCACTCATGTCCCAGAGCACACCATCACCGTCACTCATGTCCCAGGGCACACCATCACCGTCACTCATGTCCCAGAGCACACCATCACCGTCACTCATGTCCCAGGGCACACCATCACCGTCACTCATGTCCCAGAGCACACCATCACCGTCACTCATGTCCCAGGGCACACCATCACCGTCACTCATGTCCCACGGCACACCATCACCGTCACTCATGTCCCAGAGCACACCATCACCGTCACTCATGTCCCAGGGCACACCATCACCGTCACTCATGTCCCACGGCACACCATCACCGTCACTCATGTCCCACGGCACACCATCACCGTCACTCATGTCCCAGAGCACACCATCACAGTCACTAATGTCCCAGAGCACACCATCACCGTCACTCATGTCCCAGAGCACACCATCACCGTCACTCATGTCCCACGGCACACCATCACCGTCACTCATGTCCCAGAGCACACCATCACAGTCACTCATGTCCCAGAGCACACCATCACCTTCACTCATGTCCCACGGCACACCATCACCGTCACTCATGTCCCACGGCACACCATCACCGTCACTCATGTCCCAGAGCACACCATCACCGTCACTCATGTCCCAGAGCACACCATCACCGTCACTCATGTCCCAGGGCACACCATCACCGTCACTCATGTCCCACGGCACACCATCACCGTCACTCATGTCCCAGAGCACACCATCACCGTCACTCATGTCCCAGAGCACACCATCACCGTCACTCATGTCCCAGGGCACACCATCACAGTCACTCATGTCCCACGGCACACCATCACCGTCACTCATGTCCCACGGCACACCATCACCGTCACTCATGTCCCACGGCACACCATCACCGTCACTCATGTCCCAGAGCACACCATCACCGTCACTCATGTCCCAGAGCACACCATCACCGTCACTCATGTCCCAGGGCACACCATCACCGTCACTCATGTCCCACGGCACACCATCACCGTCACTCATGTCCCAGAGCACACCATCACCGTCACTCATGTCCCAGGGCACACCATCACCGTCACTCATGTCCCACGGCACACCATCACCGTCACTCATGTCCCAGAGCACACCATCACCGTCACTCATGTCCCAGAGCACACCATCACCGTCACTCATGTCCCTGGGCACACCATCACCGTCACTCATGTCCCACGGCACGGCACACCATCACTGTCACTCATGTCCCAGAGCACACCATCACCGTCACTCATGTCCCAGGGCACACCATCACCGTCACTCATGTCCCAGAGCACACCATCACAGTCACTCATGTCCCTGGGCACACCATCACCGTCACTCATGTCCCAGAGCACACCATCACCGTCACTCATGTCCCACGGCACACCATCACCGTCACTCATGTCCCAGGGCACACCATCACCGTCACACATGTCCCACGGCACACCATCACCGTCACACATGTCCCAGAGCACTCCATCACAGTCACTCATGTCCCAGAGCACACCATCACCGTCACTCATGTCACAGGCACACCATCACCGTCACTCATGTCCCAGGCACACCATCACCGTCACTCATGTCCCACGGCACACCATCACCGTCACTCATGTCCCAGAGCACACCATCACCGTCACTCATGTCCCAGAGCACACCATCACCGTCACTCATGTCCCAGAGCACACCATCACCGTCACTCATGTCCCAGGGCACACCATCACCGTCACTCATGTCCCTGGGCACACCATCACCGTCACTCATGTCCCACGGCACGGCACACCATCACTGTCACTCATGTCCCAGAGCACACCATCACCGTCACTCATGTCCCAGGGCACACCATCACCGTCACTCATGTCCCAGAGCACACCATCACAGTCACTCATGTCCCTGGGCACACCATCACCGTCACTCATGTCCCAGAGCACACCATCACCGTCACTCATGTCCCACGGCACACCATCACCGTCACTCATATCCCAGAGCACACCATCACCGTCACTCATGTCCCTGGGCACACCATCACCGTCACTCATGTCCCACGGCACACCATCACCGTCACTCATGTCCCTGGGCACACCATCACCGTCACTCATGTCCCAGAGCACACCATCACCGTCACTCATGTCCCTGGGCACACCATCACCGTCACTCATGTCCCACGGCACACCATCACCGTCACTCATGTCCCACGGCACACCATCACCGTCACTCATGTCCCAGAGCACACCATCACCGTCACTCATGTCCCTGGGCACACCATCACCGTCACTCATGTCCCACGGCACACCATCACCGTCACTCATGTCCGAGGGCACACCATCACCGTCACTCATGTCCCAGAGGACACCATCACCGTCACTCATGTCCCTGGGCACACCATCACCGTCACTCATGTCCCAGAGCACACCGTCACCGTCACTCATGTCCCTGGGCACACCATCACCGTCACTCATGTCCCAGAGCACACCATCACCGTCACTCATGTCCCACGGCACATCATCACCGTCACTCATGTCCCAGAGCACACCATCACCGTCACTCATGTCCCACGGCTCACCATCACCGTCACTCATGTCCCACGGCACACCATCACCGTCACTCATGTCCCACGGCACACCATCACAGTCACTCATGTCCCTGGGCACACCATCACCGTCACTCATGTCCCTGGGCACACCATCACCGTCACTCATGTCCCACGGCACACCATCACCGTCACTCATGTCCCAGAGCACACCATCACCGTCACTCATGTCCCAGAGCACACCATCACAGTCACTCATGTCCCAGAGCACACCATCACCGTCACTCATGTCCCAGGGCACACCATCACCGTCACTCATGTCCCAGGGCACACCATCACCGTCACTCATGTCCCAGAGCACACCATCACCGTCACTCATGTCCCAGGGCACACCATCACCGTCACTCATGTCCCACGGCACACCATCACCGTCACTCATGTCCCAGAGCACACCATCACCGTCACTCATGTCCCAGGGCACACCATCACCGTCACTCATGTCCCACGGCACACCATCACCGTCACTCATGTCCCACGGCACACCATCACCGTCACTCATGTCCCAGAGCACACCATCACAGTCACTCATGTCCCTGGGCACACCATCACCGTCACTCATGTCCCAGAGCACACCATCACAGTCACTCATGTCCCAGAGCACACCATCACCGTCACTCATGTCCCAGGGCACACCATCACCGTCACTCATGTCCCAGAGCACACCATCACCGTCACTCATGTCCCAGGGCACACCATCACCGTCACTCATGTCCCAGAGCACACCATCACCGTCACTCATGTCCCAGGGCACACCATCACCGTCACTCATGTCCCACGGCACACCATCACCGTCACTCATGTCCCAGAGCACACCATCACCGTCACTCATGTCCCAGGGCACACCATCACCGTCACTCATGTCCCACGGCACACCATCACCGTCACTCATGTCCCACGGCACACCATCACCGTCACTCATGTCCCAGAGCACACCATCACAGTCACTAATGTCCCAGAGCACACCATCACCGTCACTCATGTCCCAGAGCACACCATCACCGTCACTCATGTCCCACGGCACACCATCACCGTCACTCATGTCCCAGAGCACACCATCACAGTCACTCATGTCCCAGAGCACACCATCACCTTCACTCATGTCCCACGGCACACCATCACCGTCACTCATGTCCCACGGCACACCATCACCGTCACTCATGTCCCAGAGCACACCATCACCGTCACTCATGTCCCAGAGCACACCATCACCGTCACTCATGTCCCAGGGCACACCATCACCGTCACTCATGTCCCACGGCACACCATCACCGTCACTCATGTCCCAGAGCACACCATCACCGTCACTCATGTCCCAGAGCACACCATCACCGTCACTCATGTCCCAGAGCACACCATCACCGTCACTCATGTCCCAGGGCACACCATCACAGTCACTCATGTCCCACGGCACACCATCACCGTCACTCATGTCCCACGGCACACCATCACCGTCACTCATGTCCCACGGCACACCATCACCGTCACTCATGTCCCACGGCACACCATCACCGTCACTCATGTCCCAGAGCACACCATCACCGTCACTCATGTCCCAGAGCACACCATCACCGTCACTCATGTCCCAGGGCACACCATCACCGTCACTCATGTCCCACGGCACACCATCACCGTCACTCATGTCCCAGAGCACACCATCACCGTCACTCATGTCCCAGAGCACACCATCACCGTCACTCATGTCCCAGAGCACACCATCACCGTCACTCATGTACCAGGGCACACCATCACCGTCACTCATGTCCCACGGCACACCATCACCGTCACTCATGTCCCAGAGCACACCATCACCGTCACTCATGTCCCAGAGCACACCATCACCGTCACTCATGTCCCTGGGCACACCATCACCGTCACTCATGTCCCACGGCACGGCACACCATCACTGTCACTCATGTCCCAGAGCACACCATCACCGTCACTCATGTCCCAGGGCACACCATCACCGTCACTCATGTCCCAGAGCACACCATCACAGTCACTCATGTCCCTGGGCACACCATCACCGTCACTCATGTCCCAGAGCACACCATCACCGTCACTCATGTCCCACGGCACACCATCACCGTCACTCATGTCCCAGGGCACACCATCACCGTCACACATGTCCCACGGCACACCATCACCGTCACACATGTCCCAGAGCACTCCATCACAGTCACTCATGTCCCAGAGCACACCATCACCGTCACTCATGTCCCAGGCACACCATCACCGTCACTCATGTCCCAGGCACACCATCACCGTCACTCATGTCCCACGGCACACCATCACCGTCACTCATGTCCCAGAGCACACCATCACCGTCACTCATGTCCCAGAGCACACCATCACCGTCACTCATGTCCCAGAGCACACCATCACCGTCACTCATGTCCCTGGGCACACCATCACAGTCACCCATGTCCCAGAGCACACCATCACCGTCACTCATGTCCCAGAGCACACCATCACCGTCACTCATGTCCCACAGCACACCATCACCGTCACTCATGTCCCACGGCACACCATCACCGTCACGCATGTCCCAGAGCACACCATCACCGTCACTCATGTCCCTGGGCACACCATCACCGTCACTCATGTCCCAGAGCACACCATCACCGTCACTCATGTCCCACGGCACACCATCACCGTCACTCATATCCCAGAGCACACCATCACCGTCACTCATGTCCCTGGGCACACCATCACCGTCACTCATGTCCCACGGCACACCATCACCGTCACTCATGTCCCTGGGCACACCATCACCGTCACTCATGTCCCAGAGCACACCATCACCGTCACTCATGTCCCTGGGCACACCATCACCGTCACTCATGTCCCACGGCACACCATCACCGTCACTCATGTCCCACGGCACACCATCACCGTCACTCATGTCCCAGAGC
Organism: Stegostoma tigrinum; assembly: GCF_030684315.1. Taxonomy (NCBI): domain Eukaryota; kingdom Metazoa; phylum Chordata; class Chondrichthyes; order Orectolobiformes; family Stegostomatidae; genus Stegostoma; species Stegostoma tigrinum. The sequence goes on from NC_081391.1 coordinate 6,161,936, forward strand.
ACACCATCACCGTCACTCATGTCCCTGGGCACACCATCACCGTCACTCATGTCCCACGGCACACCATCACCGTCACTCATGTCCCAGGGCACACCATCACCGTCACTCATGTCCCACGGCACACCATCACCGTCACTCATGTCCCTGGGCACACCATCACCGTCACTCATGTCCCAGAGCACACCGTCACCGTCACTCATGTCCCTGGGCACACCATCACCGTCACTCATGTCCCAGAGCACACCATCACCGTCACTCATGTCCCACGGCACATCATCACCGTCACTCATGTCCCAGAGCACACCATCACCGTCACTCATGTCCCACGGCTCACCATCACCGTCACTCATGTCCCACGGCACACCATCACCGTCACTCATGTCCCACGGCACACCATCACCGTCACTCATGTCCCACGGCACACCATCACAGTCACTCATGTCCCTGGGCACACCATCACCGTCACTCATGTCCCTGGGCACACCATCACCGTCACTCATGTCCCACGGCACACCATCACCGTCACTCATGTCCCAGAGCACACCATCACCGTCAATCATGTCCCAGAGCACACCATCACAGTCACTCATGTCCCAGAGCACACCATCACCGTCACTCATGTCCCAGGGCACACCATCACCGTCACTCATGTCCCAGGGCACACCATCACCGTCACTCATGTCCCAGAGCACACCATCACCGTCACTCATGTCCCAGGGCACACCATCACCGTCACTCATGTCCCAGAGCACACCATCACCGTCACTCATGTCCCAGGGCACACCATCACCGTCACTCATGTCCCACGGCACACCATCACCGTCACTCATGTCCCAGAGCACACCATCACCGTCACTCATGTCCCAGGGCACACCATCACCGTCACTCATGTCCCACGGCACACCATCACCGTCACTCATGTCCCAGAGCACACCATCACAGTCACTAATGTCCCAGAGCACACCATCACCGTCACTCATGTCCCAGAGCACACCATCACCGTCACTCATGTCCCACGGCACACCATCACCGTCACTCATGTCCCAGAGCACACCATCACAGTCACTCATGTCCCAGAGCACACCATCACCTTCACTCATGTCCCACGGCACACCATCACCGTCACTCATGTCCCACGGCACACCATCACCGTCACTCATGTCCCAGAGCACACCATCACCGTCACTCATGTCCCAGAGCACACCATCACCGTCACTCATGTCCCAGGGCACACCATCACCGTCACTCATGTCCCTGGGCACACCATCACCGTCACTCATGTCCCACGGCACGGCACACCATCACTGTCACTCATGTCCCAGAGCACACCATCACCGTCACTCATGTCCCAGGGCACACCATCACCGTCACTCATGTCCCAGAGCACACCATCACAGTCACTCATGTCCCTGGGCACACCATCACCGTCACTCATGTCCCAGAGCACACCATCACCGTCACTCATGTCCCACGGCACACCATCACCGTCACTCATATCCCAGAGCACACCATCACCGTCACTCATGTCCCTGGGCACACCATCACCGTCACTCATGTCCCACGGCACACCATCACCGTCACTCATGTCCCTGGGCACACCATCACCGTCACTCATGTCCCAGAGCACACCATCACCGTCACTCATGTCCCTGGGCACACCATCACCGTCACTCATGTCCCACGGCACACCATCACCGTCACTCATGTCCCACGGCACACCATCACCGTCACTCATGTCCCAGAGCACACCATCACCGTCACTCATGTCCCTGGGCACACCATCACCGTCACTCATGTCCCACGGCACACCATCACCGTCACTCATGTCCGAGGGCACACCATCACCGTCACTCATGTCCCAGAGGACACCATCACCGTCACTCATGTCCCTGGGCACACCATCACCGTCACTCATGTCCCAGAGCACACCGTCACCGTCACTCATGTCCCTGGGCACACCATCACCGTCACTCATGTCCCAGAGCACACCATCACCGTCACTCATGTCCCACGGCACATCATCACCGTCACTCATGTCCCAGAGCACACCATCACCGTCACTCATGTCCCACGGCTCACCATCACCGTCACTCATGTCCCACGGCACACCATCACCGTCACTCATGTCCCACGGCACACCATCACAGTCACTCATGTCCCTGGGCACACCATCACCGTCACTCATGTCCCTGGGCACACCATCACCGTCACTCATGTCCCACGGCACACCATCACCGTCACTCATGTCCCAGAGCACACCATCACCGTCACTCATGTCCCAGAGCACACCATCACAGTCACTCATGTCCCAGAGCACACCATCACCGTCACTCATGTCCCAGGGCACACCATCACCGTCACTCATGTCCCAGGGCACACCATCACCGTCACTCATGTCCCAGAGCACACCATCACCGTCACTCATGTCCCAGGGCACACCATCACCGTCACTCATGTCCCACGGCACACCATCACCGTCACTCATGTCCCAGAGCACACCATCACCGTCACTCATGTCCCAGGGCACACCATCACCGTCACTCATGTCCCACGGCACACCATCACCGTCACTCATGTCCCACGGCACACCATCACCGTCACTCATGTCCCAGAGCACACCATCACAGTCACTAATGTCCCAGAGCACACCATCACCGTCACTCATGTCCCAGAGCACACCATCACCGTCACTCATGTCCCACGGCACACCATCACCGTCACTCATGTCCCAGAGCACACCATCACAGTCACTCATGTCCCAGAGCACACCATCACCTTCACTCATGTCCCACGGCACACCATCACCGTCACTCATGTCCCACGGCACACCATCACCGTCACTCATGTCCCAGAGCACACCATCACCGTCACTCATGTCCCAGAGCACACCATCACCGTCACTCATGTCCCAGGGCACACCATCACCGTCACTCATGTCCCACGGCACACCATCACCGTCACTCATGTCCCAGAGCACACCATCACCGTCACTCATGTCCCAGAGCACACCATCACCGTCACTCATGTCCCAGAGCACACCATCACCGTCACTCATGTCCCAGGGCACACCATCACCGTCACTCATGTCCCAGAGCACACCATCACCGTCACTCATGTCCCAGGGCACACCATCACAGTCACTCATGTCCCACGGCACACCATCACCGTCACTCATGTCCCAGAGCACACCATCACCGTCACTCATGTCCCAGAGCACACCATCACCGTCACTCATGTCCCACGGCACACCATCACCGTCACTCATGTCCCAGAGCACACCATCACAGTCACTCATGTCCCAGAGCACACCATCACCGTCACTCATGTCCCACGGCACACCATCACCGTCACTCATGTCCCACGGCACACCATCGCCGTCACTCATGTCCCACGGCACACCATCGCCGTCACTCATGTCCCTGGGCACACCATCACCGTCACTCATGTCCCAGAGCACACCATCACCGTCACTCATGTCCCACGGCACACCATCGCCGTCACTCATGTCCCAGAGCACACCATCACCGTCACTCATGTCCGAGAGCACACCATCACCGTCACTCATGTCCCACGGCACACCATCACAGTCACTCATGTCCCACGGCACACCATCACCGTCACTCATGTCCCAGGGCACACCATCACCGTCACTCATGTCCCAGGGCACACCATCACCGTCACTCATGTCCCAGAGCACACCATCACCGTCACTCATGTCCCACGGCACACCATCACCGTCACTCATGTCCCTGGGCACACCATCACAGTCACTCATGTCCCAGAGCACACCATCACAGTCACTCATGTCCCAGAGCACACCATCACCGTCACTCATGTCCCAGAGCACACCATCACCGTCACTCATGTCCCAGAGCACACCATCACCGTCACTCATGTCCCAGAGCACACCATCACCGTCACTCATGTCCCACGGCACACCATCACCGTCACTCATGTCCCAGGGCACACCATCACCGTCACTCATGTCCCAGAGCACACCATCACCGTCACTCATGTCCCAGGGCACACCATCACCGTCACTCATGTCCCAGAGCACACCATCACCGTCACTCATGTCCCTGGGCACACCAGCACCGTCACTCATGTCCCAGAGCACACCATCACAGTCACTCATGTCCCAGGCACACCATCACCGTCACTCATGTCCCAGAGCACACCATCACCGTCACTCATGTCCCACGGCACACCATCACCGTCACTCATGTCCCAGAGCACACCATCACCGTCACTCATGTCCCACGGCACACCATCACCGTCACTCATGTCCCTGGGCACACCATCACCGTCACTCATGTCCCAGAGCACACCATCACCGTCACTCATGTCCCAGAGCACACCATCACCGTCACTCATGTCCCAGAGCACACCATCACAGTCATTCATGTCCCACGGCACACCATCACCGTCACTCATGTCCCAGAGCACACCATCACCGTCACTCATGTCCCTGGGCACACCATCACCGTCACTCATGTCCCAGAGCACACCATCACCGTCTCTCATGTCCCTGGGCACACCATCACCGTCACTCATGTCCCTGGGCACACCATCACCGTCACTCATGTCCCAGAGCACACCATCACCGTCACTCCTGTCCCATGGCACACCATCACCGTCACTCATGTCCCAGAGCACACCATCACCGTCACTCATGTCCCACGGCACACCATCACAGTCACTCATGTCCCACGGCACACCATCACAGTCACTCATGTCCCACGGCACACCATCACCGTCACTCATGTCCCACGGCACACCATCACCGTCACTCATGTCCCAGAGCACACCATCACCGTCACTCATGTCCCAGAGCACACCATCACCGTCACTCATGTCCCAGAGCACACCATCACCGTCACTCATGTCCCACGGCACACCATCACCGTCACTCATGTCCCTGGGCACACCATCACAGTCACTCATGTCCCAGAGCACACCATCACCGTCACTCATGTCCCAGAGCACACCATCACCGTCACTCATGTCCCAGAGCACACCATCACAGTCACTCATGTCCCACGGCACACCATCACCGTCACTCATGTCCCAGAGCACACCATCACCGTCACTCATGTCCCACGGCACGGCACACCATCACCGTCACTAATGTCCCAGAGCACACCATCACAGTCACTCATGTCCCACGGCACACCATCACAGTCACTAATGTCCCAGAGCACACCATCACCGTCACTCATGTCCCAGAGCACACCATCACCGTCACTCATGTCCCACGGCACACCATCACCGTCACTCATGTCCCAGGGCACACCATCACCGTCACTCATGTCCCACGGCACACCATCACCGTCACTCATGTCCCAGGGCACACCATCACCGTCACTCATGTCCCACGGCACACCATCACCGTCACTCATGTCCCAGAGCACACCATCACCGTCACTCATGTCCCAGGGCACACCATCACCGTCACTCATGTCCCACGGCACACCATCACCGTCACTCATGTCCCACGGCACACCATCACCGTCACTCATGTCCCAGAGCACACCATCACCGTCACTAATGTCCCAGAGCACACCATCACCGTCACTCATGTCCCACGGCACACCATCACCGTCACTCATGTCCCACGGCACACCATCAACGTCACTCATGTCCCAGAGCACACCATCACCGTCACTCATGTCCCAGAGCACACCATCGCCGTCACTCATGTCCCAGAGCACACCATCGCCGTCACTCATGTCCCAGAGCACACCATCACCGTCACTCATGTCCCAGAGCACACCATCACCGTCACTCATGTCCCAGAGCACACCATCACCGTCACTCATGTCCCAGAGCACACCATCACCGTCACTCATGTCCCACGGCACACCATCACCGTCACTCATGTCCCACGGCACACCATCACCGTCACTCATATCCCAGAGCACACCATCACCGTCACTCATGTCCCTGGGCACACCATCACAGTCACTCATGTCCCAGAGCACACCATCACCGTCACTCATGTCCCACGGCACACCATCACCGTCACTCATGTCCCAGAGCACACCATCACCGTCACTCATGTCCCAGAGCACACCATCACCGTCACTCATGTCCCAGAGCACACCATCACCGTCACTCATGTCCCAGAGCACACCATCACCGTCACTCATGTCCCACGGCACACCATCACCGTCACTCATATCCCAGAGCACACCATCACCGTCACTCATGTCCCTGGGCACACCATCACAGTCACTCATGTCCCAGAGAACACCATCACAGTCACTCATGTCCCAGAGCACACCATCACCGTCACTCATGTCCCACGGCACACCATCACCGTCACTCATGTCCCACGGCACACCATCGCCGTCACTCATGTCCCACGGCACACCATCGCCGTCACTCATGTCCCACGGCACACCATCGCCGTCACTCATGTCCCACGGCACACCATCGCCGTCACTCATGTCCCAGGGCACACCATCACCGTCACTCATGTCCCACGGCACACCATCACCGTCACTCATGTCCCACGGCACACCATCACAGTCACTAATGTCCCAGAGCACACCATCACCGTCACTCATGTCCCACGGCACACCATCACCGTCACTCATGTCCCTGGGCACACCATCACAGTCACTAATGTCCCAGAGCACACCATCACCGTCACTCATGTCCCAGGGCACACCATCACCGTCACTCATGTCCCACGGCACACCATCACCGTCACTCATGTCCCAGGGCACACCATCACCGTCACTCATGTCCCACGGCACACCATCACCGTCACTCATGTCCCAGAGCACACCATCACCGTCACTCATGTCCCAGAGCACACCATCACCGTCACTCATGTCCCACGGCACACCATCACCGTCACTCATGTCCCTGGGCACACCTTCACCGTCACTCATGTCCCAGAGCACACCATCACAGTCACTCATGTCCCACGGCACACCATCACCGTCACTCATGTCCCAGAGCACACCATCACAGTCACTCATGTCCCACGGCACACCATCACCGTCACTCATGTCCCACGGCACACCATCACCGTCACTCATGTCAAAGAGCACACCATCACCGTCACTCATGTCCCAGAGCACACCATCACCGTCACTCATGTCCCAGAGCACACCATCACCGTCACTCATGTCCCTGGGCACACCATCACGGTCACTCATGTCCCAGGGCACACCATCACCGTCACTCATGTCCCAGAGCACACCATCACCGTCACTCATGTCCCACGGCACACCATCACCGTCACTCATGTCCCAGAGCACACCATCACCGTCACTCATGTCCCACGGCACACCATCACCGTCACTCATGTCCCAGGGCACACCATCACCGTCACTAATGTCCCAGAGCACACCATCACAGTCACTCATGTCCCACGGCACACCATCACAGTCACTAATGTCCCAGAGCACACCATCACCGTCACTCATGTCCCACGGCACACCATCACAGTCACTCATGTCCCAGAGCACACCATCACAGTCACTCATGTCCCACGGCACACCATCACAGTCACTAATGTCCCAGAGCACACCATCACCGTCACTCATGTCCCACGGCACACCATCACCGTCACTCATGTCCCACGGCACACCATCACCGTCACTCATGTCCCAGAGCACACCATCACCGTCACTCATGTCCCAGAGCACACCATCACCGTCACTCATGTCCCACGGCACACCATCACAGTCACTCATGTCCCACGGCACACCATCACCGTCACTCATGTCCCAGAGCACACCATCACAGTCACTAATGTCCCAGAGCACACCATCACCGTCACTCATGTCCCACGGCACACCATCACCGTCACTCATGTCCCAGGGCACACCATCACCGTCACTCATGTCCCACGGCACACCATCACCGTCACTCATGTCCCACGGCACACCATCACCGTCACTCATGTCCCAGAGCACACCATCACAGTCACTAATGTCCCAGAGCACACCATCACCGTCACTCATGTCCCACGGCACACCATCACCGTCACTCATGTCCCACGGCACACCATCACCGTCACTCATGTCAAAGAGCACACCATCACCGTCACTCATGTCCCAGAGCACACCATCACCGTCACTCATGTCCCAGAGCACACCATCACCGTCACTCATGTCCCAGAGCACACCATCACCGTCACTCATGTCCCTGGGCACACCATCACCGTCACTCATGTCCCAGGGCACACCATCACCGTCACTCATGTCCCAGAGCACACCATCACCGTCACTCATGTCCCTGGGCACACCATCACCGTCACTCATGTCCCACGGCACACCATCACCGTCACTCATGTCCCAGAGCACACCATCACCGTCACTCATGTCCCAGAGCACACCATCACCGTCACTCATGTCCCAGGGCACACCATCACCGTCACTCATGTCCCAGGGCACACCATCACCATCACTCATGTCCCACGGCACACCATCACAGTCACTAATGTCCCAGAGCACACCATCACCGTCACTCATGTCCCACGGCACACCATCACCGTCACTCATGTCCCACGGCACACCATCACCGTCACTCATGTCCCAGAGCACACCATCACCGTCACTCATGTCCCAGAGCACACCATCACCGTCACTCATGTCCCACGGCACACCATCACCGTCACTCATGTCCCTGGGCACACCATCACCGTCACTCATGTCCCAGAGCACACCATCACCGTCACTCATGTCCCAGAGCACACCATCACAGTCACTCATGTCCCACGGCACACCATCACCGTCACTCATGTCCCACGGCACACCATCACCGTCACTCATGTCCCAGAGCACACCATCACCGTCACTCATGTCCCAGGGCACACCATCACCGTCACTCATGTCCCAGAGCACACCATCACCGTCACTCATGTCCCTGGGCACACCATCACCGTCACTCATGTCCCAGAGCACACCATCACCGTCACTCATGTCCCAGAGCACACCATCACCGTCACTCATGTCCCAGAGCACACCATCACCGTCACTCATGTCCCTGGGCACACCATCACCGTCACTCATGTCCCAGAGCACACCATCACCGTCACTCATGTCCCAGAGCACACCATCACCGTCACTCATGTCCCAGGGCACACCATCACCGTCACTCATGTCCCTGGGCACACCATCACAGTCACTAATGTCCCAGAGCACACCATCACCGTCACTCATGTCCCACGGCACACCATCACCGTCACTCATGTCCCTGGGCACACCATCACAGTCACTAATGTCCCAGAGCACACCATCACCGTCACTCATGTCCCAGGGCACACCATCACCGTCACTCATGTCCCACGGCACACCATCACCGTCACTCATGTCCCAGGGCACACCATCACCGTCACTCATGTCCCACGGCACACCATCACCGTCACTCATGTCCCACGGCACACCATCACCGTCACTCATGTCCCAGAGCACACCATCACCGTCACTCATGTCCCAGAGCACACCATCACCGTCACTCATGTCCCAGGCACACCATCACCGTCACTCATGTCCCACGGCACACCATCACCGTCACTCATGTCCCAGAGCACACCATCACCGTCACTCATGTCCCAGAGCACACCATCACCGTCACTCATGTCCCTGGGCACACCATCACCGTCACTCATGTCCCAGAGCACACCATCACCGTCACTCATGTCCCACGGCACACCATCACCGTCACTCATGTCCCACGGCACACCATCACCGTCACTCATGTCCCACGGCACACCATCACCGTCACTCATGTCAAAGAGCACACCATCACCGTCACTCATGTCCCAGAGCACACCATCACCGTCACTCATGTCCCAGAGCACACCATCACCGTCACTCATGTCCCTGGGCACACCATCACCGTCACTCATGTCCCAGGGCACACCATCACCGTCACTCATGTCCCTGGGCACACCATCACCGTCACTCATGTCCCAGAGCACACCATCACCGTCACTCATGTCCCAGAGCACACCATCACCGTCACTCATGTCCCACGGCACACCATCACCGTCACTCATGTCCCTGGGCACACCATCACAGTCACTCATGTCCCAGAGCACACCATCACCATCACTCATGTCCCAGAGCACACCATCACAGTCACTCATGTCCCACGGCACACCATCACCGTCACTCATGTCCCAGGGCACACCATCACCGTCACTCATGTCCCAGAGCACACCATCACAGTCACTCATGTCCCACGGCACACCATCACCGTCACTCATGTCCCAGAGCACACCATCACAGTCACTCATGTCCCACGGCACACCATCACCGTCACTCATGTCCCAGAGCACACCATCACCGTCACTCATGTCCCAGAGCACACCATCACCGTCACTCATGTCCCACGGCACACCATCACCGTCACTCATGTCCCAGGGCACACCATCACCGTCACTCATGTCCCACGGCACACCATCACAGTCACTAATGTCCCAGAGCACACCATCACAGTCACTCATGTCCCACGGCACACCATCACAGTCACTAATGTCCCAGAGCACACCATCACCGTCACTCATGTCCCACGGCACACCATCACCGTCACTCATGTCCCACGGCACACCATCACCGTCACTCATGTCCCAGAGCACACCATCACCGTCACTCATGTCCCAGAGCACACCATCACCGTCACTCATGTCCCAGAGCACACCATCACCGTCACTCATGTCCCACGGCACACCATCACCGTCACTCATGTCCCAGAGCACACCATCACCGTCACTCATGTCCCAGAGCACACCATCACCGTCACTCATGTCCCAGAGCACACCATCACCGTCACTCATGTCCCAGGGCACACCATCACCGTCACTCATGTCCCACGGCACACCATCACCGTCACTCATGTCCCAGAGCACACCATCACCGTCACTCATGTCCCAGGGCACACCATCACCGTCACTCATGTCCCACGGCACACCATCACCGTCACTCATGTCCCACGGCACACCATCACCGTCACTCATGTCCCAGAGCACACCATCACAGTCACTAATGTCCCAGAGCACACCATCACAGTCACTCATGTCCCACGGCACACCATCACCGTCACTCATGTCCCACGGCACACCATCACCGTCACTCATGTCCCAGGGCACACCATCACCGTCACTCATGTCCCACGGCACACCATCACCGTCACTCATGTCCCAGGGCAAACCATCACCGTCACTCATGTCCCACGGCACACCATCACAGTCACTAATGTCCCAGAGCACACCATCACAGTCACTCATGTCCCACGGCACACCATCACAGTCACTAATGTCCCAGAGCACACCATCACCGTCACTCATGTCCCACGGCACACCATCACCGTCACTCATGTCCCACGGCACACCATCACCGTCACTCATGTCCCAGAGCACACCATCACCGTCACTCATGTCCCAGAGCACACCATCACCGTCACTCATGTCCCACGGCACACCATCACCGTCACTCATGTCCCTGGGCACACCATCACCGTCACTCATGTCCCAGAGCACACCATCACCGTCACTCATGTCCCAGAGCACACCATCACCGTCACTCATGTCCCAGAGCACACCATCACCATCACTCATGTCCCAGGGCACACCATCACCGTCACTCATGTCCCACGGCACACCATCACCGTCACTCATGTCCCAGAGCACACCATCACCGTCACTCATGTCCCAGGGCACACCATCACCGTCACTCATGTCCCACGGCACACCATCACCGTCACTCATGTCCCACGGCACACCATCACCGTCACTCATGTCCCAGAGCACACCATCACAGTCACTAATGTCCCAGAGCACACCATCACAGTCACTCATGTCCCACGGCACACCATCACCGTCACTCATGTCCCAGGGCACACCATCACCGTCACTCATGTCCCACGGCACACCATCACCGTCACTCATGTCCCAGAGCACACCATCACAGTCACTAATGTCCCAGAGCACACCATCACCGTCACTCATGTCCCACGGCACACCATCACCGTCACTCATGTCCCACGGCATACCATCACCGTCACTCATGTCAAAGAGCACACCATCACCGTCACTCATGTCCAGAGCACACCATCACCGTCAATCATGTCCCAGAGCACACCATCACCGTCACTCATGTCCCTGGGCACACCATCACCGTCACTCATGTCCCACGGCACACCATCACCGTCACTCATGTCCCAGAGCACACCATCACCGTCACTCATGTCCCAGAGCACACCATCACCGTCACTCATGTCCCAGGGCACACCATCACCGTCACTCATGTCCCAGGGCACACCATCACCGTCACTCATGTCCCAGAGCACACCATCACCGTCACTCATGTCCCAGAGCACACCATCACCGTCACTCATGTCCCTGGGCACACCATCACCGTCACTCATGTCCCACGGCACACCATCACCGTCACTCATGTCCCAGAGCACACCATCACCGTCACTCATGTCCCAGAGCACACCATCACCGTCACTCATGTCCCAGGGCACACCATCACCGTCACTCATGTCCCAGAGCACACCATCACCGTCACTCATGTCCCAGAGCACACCATCACCGTCACTCATGTCCCAGAGCACACCATCACCGTCACTCATGTCCCACGGCACACCATCACCGTCACTCATGTCCCAGAGCACACCATCACCGTCACTCATGTCCCAGAGCACACCATCACCGTCACTCATGTCCCAGAGCACACCATCACCGTCACTCATGTCCCAGGGCACACCATCACCGTCACTCATGTCCCACGGCACACCATCACCGTCACTCATGTCCCACGGCACACCATCACCGTCACTCATGTCCCAGAGCACACCATCACAGTCACTAATGTCCCAGAGCACACCATCACAGTCACTCATGTCCCACGGCACACCATCACCGTCACTCATGTCCCACGGCACACCATCACCGTCACTCATGTCCCAGGGCACACCATCACCGTCACTCATGTCCCACGGCACACCATCACCGTCACTCATGTCCCAGGGCAAACCATCACCGTCACTCATGTCCCACGGCACACCATCACCGTCACTAATGTCCCAGAGCACACCATCACAGTCACTCATGTCCCACGGCACACCATCACAGTCACTAATGTCCCAGAGCACACCATCACCGTCACTCATGTCCCACGGCACACCATCACCGTCACTCATGTCCCACGGCACACCATCACCGTCACTCATGTCCCAGAGCACACCATCACCGTCACTCATGTCCCAGAGCACACCATCACCGTCACTCATGTCCCATGGCACACCATCACCGTCACTCATGTCCCTGGGCACACCATCACCGTCACTCATGTCCCAGAGCACACCATCACCGTCACTCATGTCCCAGAGCACACCATCACCGTCACTCATGTCCCAGAGCACACCATCACCATCACTCATGTCCCAGGGCACACCATCACCGTCACTCATGTCCCACGGCACACCATCACCGTCACTCATGTCCCAGAGCACACCATCACCGTCACTCATGTCCCAGGGCACACCATCACCGTCACTCATGTCCCACGGCACACCATCACCGTCACTCATGTCCCACGGCACACCATCACCGTCACTCATGTCCCAGAGCACACCATCACAGTCACTAATGTCCCAGAGCACACCATCACAGTCACTCATGTCCCACGGCACACCATCACCGTCACTCATGTCCCAGGGCACACCATCACCGTCACTCATGTCCCACGGCACACCATCACCGTCACTCATGTCCCACGGCACACCATCACCGTCACTCATGTCCCAGAGCACACCATCACAGTCACTAATGTCCCAGAGCACACCATCACCGTCACTCATGTCCCACGGCACACCATCACCGTCACTCATGTCCCACGGCACACCATCACCGTCACTCATGTCAAAGAGCACACCATCACCGTCACTCATGTCCAGAGCACACCATCACCGTCACTCATGTCCCAGAGCACACCATCACCGTCACTCATGTCCCTGGGCACACCATCACCGTCACTCATGTCCCACGGCACACCATCACCGTCACTCATGTCCCAGAGCACACCATCACCGTCACTCATGTCCCAGAGCACACCATCACCGTCACTCATGTCCCAGGGCACACCATCACCGTCACTCATGTCCCAGGGCACACCATCACCGTCACTCATGTCCCACGGCACACCATCACAGTCACTAATGTCCCAGAGCACACCATCACAGTCACTCATGTCCCACGGCACACCATCACAGTCACTAATGTCCCAGAGCACACCATCACCGTCACTCATGTCCCACGGCACACCATCACCGTCACTCATGTCCCACGGCACACCATCACCGTCACTCATGTCCCAGAGCACACCATCACCGTCACTCATGTCCCAGAGCACACCATCACCGTCACTCATGTCCCACGGCACACCATCACCGTCACTCATGTCCCTGGGCACACCATCACCGTCACTCATGTCCCAGAGCACACCATCACCGTCACTCATGTCCCAGAGCACACCATCACAGTCACTCATGTCCCACGGCACACCATCACCGTCACTCATGTCCCACGGCACACCATCACCGTCACTCATGTCCCAGAGCACACCATCACCGTCACTCATGTCCCAGAGCACACCATCACCGTCACTCATGTCCCTGGGCACACCATCACCGTCACTCATGTCCCAGAGCACACCATCACCGTCACTCATGTCCCAGAGCACACCATCACCGTCACTCATGTCCCAGAGCACACCATCACCGTCACTCATGTCCCTGGGCACACCATCACCGTCACTCATGTCCCAGAGCACACCATCACCGTCACTCATGTCCCAGAGCACACCATCACCGTCACTCATGTCCCAGGGCACACCATCACCGTCACTCATGTCCCACGGCACACCATCACCGTCACTCATGTCCCTGGGCACACCATCACCGTCACTCATGTCCCAGAGCACACCATCACCGTCACTCATGTCCCAGGGCACACCATCACCGTCACTCATGTCCCACGGCACACCATCACCGTCACTCATGTCCCAGAGCACACCATCACCGTCACTCATGTCCCAGAGCACACCATCACCGTCACTCATGTCCCTGGGCACACCATCACCGTCACTCATGTCCCAGAGCACACCATCACCGTCACTCATGTCCCAGAGCACACCATCACCGTCACTCATGTCCCAGAGCACACCATCACCATCACTCATGTCCCAGGGCACACCATCACCGTCACTCATGTCCCACGGCACACCATCACCGTCACTCATGTCCCAGAGCACACCATCACCGTCACTCATGTCCCAGGGCACACCATCACCGTCACTCATGTCCCACGGCACACCATCACCGTCACTCATGTCCCACGGCACACCATCACCGTCACTCATGTCCCAGAGCACACCATCACAGTCACTAATGTCCCAGAGCACACCATCACAGTCACTCATGTCCCACGGCACACCATCACCGTCACTCATGTCCCAGGGCACACCATCACCGTCACTCATGTCCCACGGCACACCATCACCGTCACTCATGTCCCACGGCACACCATCACCGTCACTCATGTCCCACGGCACACCATCACCGTCACTCATGTCCCAGAGCACACCATCACAGTCACTAATGTCCCAGAGCACACCATCACCGTCACTCATGTCCCACGGCACACCATCACCGTCACTCATGTCCCACGGCACACCATCACCGTCACTCATGTCCCAGAGCACACCATCGCCGTCACTCATGTCCCAGAGCACACCATCGCCGTCACTCATGTCCCACGGCACACCATCACCGTCACTCATGTCCCACGGCACACCATCACCGTCACTCATGTCCCACGGCACACCATCGCCGTCACTCATGTCCCACGGCACACCATCACCGTCACTCATGTCCCACGGCACACCATCACCGTCACTCATGTCCCAGAGGACACCATCACCGTCACTCATGTCCCAGAGCACACCATCACAGTCACTCATGTCCCACGGCACACCATCACCGTCACTCATGTCCCAGAGCACACCATCACCGTCACTCATGTCCCACGGCACACCATCACCGTCACTCATGTCCCAGAGCACACCATCACCGTCACTCATGTCCCACGGCACACCATCACCGTCACTCATGTCCCACGGCACACCATCACCGTCACTCATGTCCCACGGCACACCATCACCGTCACTCATGTCCCTGGGCACACCATCACCGTCACTCATGTCCCAGAGCACACCATCACAGTCACTAATGTCCCAGAGCACACCATCACCGTCACTCATGTCCCACGGCACACCATCACCGTCACTCATGTCCCAGAGGACACCATCACCGTCACTCATGTCCCAGAGCACACCATCACAGTCACTCATGTCCCACGGCACACCATCACCGTCACTCATGTCCCAGAGCACACCATCACCGTCACTCATGTCCCACGGCACACCATCACCGTCACTCATGTCCCAGAGGACACCATCACCGTCACTCATGTCCCAGAGCACACCATCACAGTCACTCATGTCCCACGGCACACCATCACCGTCACTCATGTCCCAGAGCACACCATCACCGTCACTCATGTCCCAGAGCACACCATCACCGTCACTCATGTCCCAGAGCACACCATCACCGTCACTCATGTCCCAGAGCACACCATCACAGTCACTCATGTCCCAGGGCACACCATCACAGTCACTCATGTCCCAGGGCACACCATCACCGTCACTCATGTCCCAGAGCACACCATCACCGTCACTCATGTCCCTGGGCACACCATCACAGTCACTAATGTCCCAGAGCACACCATCACAGTCACTAATGTCCCAGAGCACACCATCACCGTCACTCATGTCCCACGGCACACCATCACCGTCACTCATGTCCCAGAGCACACCATCACCGTCACTCATGTCCCACGGCACACCATCACCGTCACTCATGTCCCAGGGCACACCATCACCGTCACTCATGTCCCAGAGCACACCATCACCGTCACTCATGTCCCACGGCACACCATCACCGTCACTCATGTCCCACGGCACACCATCACCGTCACTCATGTCCCAGAGCACACCATCACCGTCACTCATGTCCCAGAGCACACCATCACCGTCACTCATGTCCCACGGCACACCATCACAGTCACTCATGTCCCAGAGCACACCATCACAGTCACTAATGTCCCAGAGCACACCATCACCGTCACTCATTTCCCACGGCACACCATCACCGTCACTCATGTCCCACGGCACACCATCACCGTCACTCATGTCCCAGAGCACACCATCACCGTCACTCATGTCCCAGAGCACACCATCACCGTCACTCATGTCCCACGGCACACCATCACCGTCACTCATGTCCCTGGGCACACCATCACCGTCACTCATGTCCCAGAGCACACCATCACCGTCACTCATGTCCCAGAGCACACCATCACCGTCACTCATGTCCCAGAGCACACCATCACCGTCACTCATGTCCCAGAGCACACCATCACAGTCACTCATGTCCCACGGCACACCATCACCGTCACTCATGTCCCACGGCACACCATCACCGTCACTCATGTCCCAGAGCACACCATCACCGTCACTCATGTCCCAGAGCACACCATCACAGTCACTCATGTCCCACGGCACACCATCACCGTCACTCATGTCCCACGGCACACCATCACCGTCACTCATGTCCCAGAGCACACCATCACCGTCACTCATGTCCCAGAGCACACCATCACCGTCACTCATGTCCCAGAGCACACCATCACCGTCACTCATGTCCCTGGGCACACCATCACCGTCACTCATGTCCCAGGGCACACCATCACCGTCACTCATGTCCCAGAGTACACCATCACCGTCACTCATGTCCCTGGGCACACCATCACCGTCACTCATGTCCCAGAGCACACCATCACCGTCACTCATGTCCCAGAGCACACCATCACCGTCACTCATGTCCCACGGCACACCATCACCGTCACTCATGTCCCTGGGCACACCATCACAGTCACTCATGTCCCAGAGCACACCATCACCGTCACTCATGTCCCAGAGCACAACATCACAGTCACTCATGTCCCACGGCACACCATCACCGTCACTCATGTCCCAGAGCACACCATCACCGTCACTCATGTCCCAGAGCACACCATCACCGTCACTCATGTCCCACGGCACACCATCACCGTCACTCATGTCCCAGGGCACACCATCACCGTCACTCATGTCCCACGGCACACCATCACCGTCACTCATGTCCCAGAGCACACCATCACAGTCACTCATGTCCCACGGCACACCATCACAGTCACTAATGTCCCAGAGCACACCATCACCGTCACTCATGTCCCACGGCACACCATCACCGTCCCTCATGTCCCACGGCACACCATCACCGTCACTCATGTCCCAGAGCACACCATCACCGTCACTCATGTCCCAGAGCACACCATCACCGTCACTCATGTCCCACGGCACACCATCACCGTCACTCATGTCCCAGAGCACACCATCACCGTCACTCATGTCCCAGAGCACACCATCACCGTCACTCATGTCCCTGGGCACACCATCACCGTCACTCATGTCCCAGAGCACACCATCACCGTCACTCATGTCCCACGGCACACCATCACCGTCACTCATGTCCCACGGCACACCATCACCGTCACTCATGTCCCAGAGCACACCATCACCGTCACTCATGTCCCAGAGCACACCATCACCGTCACTCATGTCCCAGAGCACACCATCACCGTCACTCATGTCCCTGGGCACACCATCACCGTCACTCATGTCCCAGAGCACACCATCACCGTCACTCATGTCCCTGGGCACACCATCACCGTCACTCATGTCCCAGAGCACACCATCACCGTCACTCATGTCCCAGAGCACACCATCACCGTCACTCATGTCCCAGAGCACACCATCACCGTCACTCATGTCCCAGGGCACACCATCACCGTCACTCATGTCCCACGGCACACCATCACCGTCACTCATGTCCCAGAGCACACCATCACCGTCACTCATGTCCCAGAGCACACCATCACCGTCACTCATGTCCCAGAGCACACCATCACCGTCACTCATGTCCCAGAGCACACCATCACCGTCACTCATGTCCCTGGGCACACCATCACCGTCACTCATGTCCCAGAGCACACCATCACCGTCACTCATGTCCCAGAGCACACCATCACCGTCACTCATGTCCCAGAGCACACCATCACCGTCACTCATGTCCCAGGGCACACCATCACCGTCACTCATGTCCCACGGCACACCATCACCGTCACTCATGTCCCAGAGCACACCATCACCGTCACTCATGTCCCAGGGCACACCATCACCGTCACTCATGTCCCACGGCACACCATCACCGTCACTCATGTCCCAGAGCACACCATCACCGTCACTCATGTCCCACGGCACACCATCACCGTCACTCATGTCCCAGAGCACACCATCACAGTCACTAATGTCCCAGAGCACACCATCACAGTCACTCATGTCCCACGGCACACCATCACCGTCACTCATGTCCCAGGGCACACCATCACCGTCACTCATGTCCCACGGCACACCATCACCGTCACTCATGTCCCACGGCACACCATCACAGTCACTAATGTCCCAGAGCACACCATCACAGTCACTCATGTCCCACGGCACACCATCACAGTCACTAATGTCCCAGAGCACACCATCACCGTCACTCATGTCCCACGGCACACCATCACCGTCCCTCATGTCCCACGGCACACCATCACCGTCACTCATGTCCCAGAGCACACCATCACCGTCACTCATGTCCCAGGGCACACCATCACCGTCACTCATGTCCCACGGCACACCATCACCGTCACTCATGTCCCAGAGCACACCATCACCGTCACTCATGTCCCAGAGCACACCATCACCGTCACTCATGTCCCAGAGCACACCATCACCGTCACTCATGTCCCTGGGCACACCATCACCGTCACTCATGTCCCAGAGCACACCATCACCGTCACTCATGTCCCACGGCACACCATCACCGTCACTCATGTCCCAGAGCACACCATCACCGTCACTCATGTCCCAGAGCACACCATCACCGTCACTCATGTCCCAGAGCACACCATCACCGTCACTCATGTCCCAGGGCACACCATCACCGTCACTCATGTCCCACGGCACACCATCACCGTCACTCATGTCCCAGAGCACACCATCACCGTCACTCATGTCCCAGAGCACACCATCACCGTCACTCATGTCCCAGGGCACACCATCACCGTCACTCATGTCCCACGGCACACCATCACCGTCACTCATGTCCCAGAGCACACCATCACAGTCACTAATGTCCCAGAGCACACCATCACAGTCACTCATGTCCCACGGCACACCATCACCGTCACTCATGTCCCAGGGCACACCATCACCGTCACTCATGTCCCACGGCACACCATCACCGTCACTCATGTCCCACGGCACACCATCACCGTCACTCATGTCCCAGAGCACACCATCACAGTCACTAATGTCCCAGAGCACACCATCACCGTCACTCATGTCCCACGGCACACCATCACCGTCACTCATGTCCCACGGCACACCATCACCGTCACTCATGTCCCAGAGCACACCATCGCCGTCACTCATGTCCCAGAGCACACCATCACCGTCACTCATGTCCCAGAGCACACCATCACCGTCACTCATGTCCCAGGGCACACCATCACCGTCACTCATGTCCCACGGCACACCATCACCGTCACTCATGTCCCAGAGCACACCATCACCGTCACTCATGTCCCAGAGCACACCATCACCGTCACTCATGTCCCAGGGCACACCATCACCGTCACTCATGTCCCACGGCACACCATCACCGTCACTCATGTCCCAGAGCACACCATCACAGTCACTAATGTCCCAGAGCACACCATCACAGTCACTCATGTCCCACGGCACACCATCACCGTCACTCATGTCCCAGGGCACACCATCACCGTCACTCATGTCC
This sequence comes from Stegostoma tigrinum, assembly GCF_030684315.1. Taxonomy (NCBI): domain Eukaryota; kingdom Metazoa; phylum Chordata; class Chondrichthyes; order Orectolobiformes; family Stegostomatidae; genus Stegostoma; species Stegostoma tigrinum. The sequence continues at coordinate 6,182,966 of NC_081391.1, forward strand.
CACGGCACACCATCACCGTCACTCATGTCCCACGGCACACCATCACCGTCACTCATGTCCCAGAGCACACCATCACAGTCACTAATGTCCCAGAGCACACCATCACCGTCACTCATGTCCCACGGCACACCATCACCGTCACTCATGTCCCACGGCACACCATCACCGTCACTCATGTTCCCGAGCACACCATCGCCGTCACTCATGTCCCAGAGCACACCATCGCCGTCACTCATGTCCCAGAGCACACCATCACCGTCACTCATGTCCCAGAGCACACCATCACCGTCACTCATGTCCCAGAGCACACCATCACCGTCACTCATGTCCCAAAGCACACCATCACCGTCACTCATGTCCCACGGCACACCATCACAGTCACTCATGTCCCAGAGCACACCATCACCGTCACTCATGTCCCACGGCACACCATCACCGTCACTCATGTCCCAGAGCACACCATCACAGTCACTCATGTCCCAGAGCACACCATCACAGTCACTCATGTCCCAGAGCACACCATCACCGTCACTCATGTCCCACGGCACACCATCACCGTCACTAATGTCCCACGGCACACCATCGCCGTCACTCATGTCCCACGGCACACCATCGCCGTCACTCATGTCCCACGGCACACCATCGCCGTCACTCATGTCCCTGGGCACACCATCACCGTCACTCATGTCCCAGAGCACACCATCACCGTCACTCATGTCCCATGGCACACCATCACCGTCACTCATGTCCCAGAGCACACCATCACCGTCACTCATGTCCCAGAGCACACCATCACAGTCACTCATGTCCCACGGCACACCATCACCGTCACTCATGTCCCAGGGCACACCATCACAGTCACTCATGTCCCAGAGCACACCATCACCGTCACTCATGTCCCAGAGCACACCATCACCGTCACTCATGTCCCAGAGCACACCATCACAGTCACTCATGTCCCACGGCACACCATCACCGTCACACATGTCCCACGGCACACCATCACCGTCACTCATGTCCCAGAGCACACCATCACCGTCACTCATGTCCCAGAGCACACCATCACCGTCACTCATGTCCCAGAGCACACCATCACCGTCACTCATGTCCCTGGGCACACCATCACCGTCACTCATGTCCCAGAGCACACCATCACCGTCACTAATGTCCCAGAGCACACCATCACCGTCACTCATGTCCCACGGCACACCATCACCGTCACTCATGTCCCACGGCACACCATCACCGTCACTCATGTCCCAGAGCACACCATCACAGTCACTCATGTCCCACGGCACACCATCACCGTCACTCATGTCCCACGGCACACCATCACCGTCACTCATGTCCCACGGCACACCATCACCGTCACTCATGTCCCACGGCACACCATCACCGTCACTCATGTCCCAGAGCACACCATCACCGTCACTCATGTCCCAGGGCACACCATCACAGTCACTCATGTCCCACGGCACACCATCACCGTCACTCATGTCCCAGAGCACACCATCACCGTCACTCATGTCCCAGGGCACACCATCACAGTCACTCATGTCCCACGGCACACCATCACCGTCACTCATGTCCCAGAGCACACCATCACCGTCACTCATGTCCCAGGGCACACCATCACAGTCACACATGTCCCACGGCACACCATCACCGTCACTCATGTCCCACGGCACACCATCACCGTCACTCATGTCCCAGAGCACACCATCACCGTCACTCATGTCCCAGAGCACACCATCACCGTCACTCATGTCCCAGAGCACACCATCACCGTCACTCATGTCCCAGGGCACACCATCACCGTCACTCATGTCCCACGGCACGGCACACCATCACCGTCACTCATGTCCCAGAGCACACCATCACCGTCACTCATGTCCCACAGCACACCATCACCGTCACTCATGTCCCAGAGCACACCATCACCGTCACTCATGTCCCTGGGCACACCATCACCGTCACTCATGTCCCAGGGCACACCATCACCGTCACTCATGTCCCACGGCACACCATCACCGTCACTCATGTCCCAGAGCACACCATCACCGTCACTCATGTCCCAGAGCACACCATCACCGTCACTCATGTCCCAGAGCACACCATCACCGTCACTCATGTCCCAGAGCACACCATCACCGTCACTCATGTCCCAGAGCACACCATCACCGTCACTCATGTCCCTGGGCACACCATCACCGTCACTCATGTCCCACGGCACACCATCACCGTCACTCATGTCCCTGGGCACACCATCACCGTCACTCATGTCCCAGAGCACACCATCACCGTCACTCATGTCCCAGAGCACACCATCACCGTCACTCATGTCCCACAGCACACCATCACCGTCACTCATGTCCCAGAGCATACCATCACCGTCACTCATGTCCCACGGCACACCATCACCGTCACTCATGTCCCAGAGCACACCATCACCGTCACTCATGTCCCAGAGCACACCATCACCGTCACTCATGTCCCACAGCACACCATCACCGTCACTCATGTCCCAGAGCACACCATCACCGTCACTCATGTCCCACGGCACACCATCACCGTCACTCATGTCCCACAGCACACCATCACCGTCACTCATGTCCCAGAGCATACCATCACCGTCACTCATGTCCCACGGCACACCATCACCGTCACTCATGTCCCAGAGCACACCATCACCGTCACTCATGTCCCAGAGCACACCATCACCGTCACTCATGTCCCAGAGCACACCATCACCGTCACTCATGTCCCTGGGCACACCATCACCGTCACTCATGTCCCACGGCACACCATCACCGTCACTCATATCCCAGAACACACCATCACCGTCACTCATGTCCCTGGGCACACCATCACCGTCACTCATGTCCCAGAGCACACCATCACCGTCACTCATGTCCCAGAGCACACCATCACCGTCACTCATGTCCCACGGCACACCATCACCGTCACTCATGTCCCAGAGCACACCATCACCGTCACTCATGTCCCAGAGCACACCATCACCGTCACTCATGTCCCACGGCACACCATCACCGTCACTCATGTCCCAGAGCACACCATCACCGTCACTCATGTCCCAGAGCACACCATCACCGTCACTCATGTCCCACGGCACACCATCACCGTCACTCATGTCCCACGGCACACCATCGCTGTCACTCATGTCCCACAGCACACCATCGCCGTCACTCATGTCCCACGGCACACCATCGCCGTCACTCATGTCCCAGAGCACACCATCACAGTCACTCATGTCCCAGAGCACACCATCACCGTCACTCATGTCCCAGAGCACACCATCACCGTCACTCATGTCCCAGAGCACACCATCACAGTCACTCATGTCCCAGAGCACACCATCACCGTCACTCATGTCCCAGAGCACACCATCACAGTCACTCATGTCCCACGGCACACCATCGCCGTCACTCATGTCCCACGGCACACCATCGCCGTCACTCATGTCCCAGAGCACACCATCACCGTCACTCATGTCCCTGGGCACACCATCACCGTCACTCATGTCCCAGAGCACACCATCACCGTCACTCATGTCCCATGGCACACCATCACCGTCACTCATGTCCCAGAGCACACCATCACCGTCACTCATGTCCCACGGCACACCATCACAGTCACTCATGTCCCACGGCACACCATCACCGTCACTCATGTCCCACGGCACACCATCACCGTCACTCATGTCCCAGAGCACACCATCACCGTCACTCATGTCCCAGAGCACACCATCACCGTCACTCATGTCCCACGGCACACCATCACCGTCACTCATGTCCCAGGGCACACCATCACAGTCACTCATGTCCCAGAGCACACCATCACCGTCACTCATGTCCCAGAGCACACCATCACCGTCACTCATGTCCCTGGGCACACCATCACCGTCACTCATGTCCCAGAGCACACCATCACCGTCACTCATGTCCCACGGCACACCATCACAGTCACTCATGTCCCTGGGCACACCATCACCGTCACTCATGTCCCACGGCACACCATCACCGTCACTCATGTCCCACGGCACACCATCACCGTCACTCATGTCCCAGAGCACACCATCACAGTCACTCATGTCCCAGAGCACACCATCACCGTCACTCATGTCCCAGAGCACACCATCACAGTCACTCATGTCCCAGAGCACACCATCACCGTCACTCATGTCCCAGAGCACACCATCACAGTCACTCATGTCCCACGGCACACCATCGCCGTCACTCATGTCCCACGGCACACCATCGCCGTCACTCATGTCCCAGAGCACACCATCACCGTCACTCATGTCCCTGGGCACACCATCACCGTCACTCATGTCCCAGAGCACACCATCACCGTCACTCATGTCCCATGGCACACCATCACCGTCACTCATGTCCCAGAGCACACCATCACCGTCACTCATGTCCCACGGCACACCATCACAGTCACTCATGTCCCACGGCACACCATCACCGTCACTCATGTCCCACGGCACACCATCACCGTCACTCATGTCCCAGAGCACACCATCACCGTCACTCATGTCCCAGAGCACACCATCACCGTCACTCATGTCCCACGGCACACCATCACCGTCACTCATGTCCCAGGGCACACCATCACAGTCACTCATGTCCCAGAGCACACCATCACCGTCACTCATGTCCCAGAGCACACCATCACCGTCACTCATGTCCCTGGGCACACCATCACCGTCACTCATGTCCCAGAGCACACCATCACCGTCACTCATGTCCCACGGCACACCATCACAGTCACTCATGTCCCTGGGCACACCATCACCGTCACTCATGTCCCACGGCACACCATCACCGTCACTCATGTCCCACGGCACACCATCACCGTCACTCATGTCCCAGAGCACACCATCACAGTCACTCATGTCCCACGGCACACCATCACCGTCACTCATGTCCCAGGGCACACCATCACCGTCACTCATGTCCCACGGCACACCATCACCGTCACTCATGTCCCAGAGCACACCATCACAGTCACTCATGTCCCACGGCACACCATCACCGTCACTCATGTCCCACGGCACACCATCACCGTCACTCATGTCCCAGAGCACACCATCACAGTCACTAATGTCCCAGAGCACACCATCACCGTCACTCATGTCCCACGGCACACCATCACCGTCACTCATGTCCCACGGCACACCATCACCGTCACTCATGTCCCAGAGCACACCATCACCGTCACTCATGTCCCAGAGCACACCATCACCGTCACTCATGTCCCACGGCACACCATCACTGTCACTCATGTCCCAGAGCACACCATCACAGTCACTCATGTCCCAGAGCACACCATCACCTTCACTCATGTCCCACGGCACACCATCACCGTCACTCATGTCCCACGGCACACCATCACCGTCACTCATGTCCCAGAGCACACCATCACCGTCACTCATGTCCCAGAGCACACCATCACCGTCACTCATGTCCCAGAGCACACCATCACCGTCACTCATGTCCCAGGGCACACCATCACCGTCACTCATGTCCCACGGCACACCATCACCGTCACTCATGTCCCAGAGCACACCATCACCGTCACTCATGTCCCAGGGCACACCATCACCGTCACTCATGTCCCACGGCACGGCACACCATCACCGTCACTCATGTCCCAGAGCACACCATCACCGTCACTCATGTCCCAGAGCACACCATCACCGTCACTCATGTCCCAGAGCACACCATCACCGTCACTCATGTCCCACAGCACACCATCACCGTCACTCATGTCCCTGGGCACACCATCACCGTCACTCATGTCCCTGGGCACACCATCACCGTCACTCATGTCCCACGGCACACCATCACCGTCACTCATGTCCCACGGCACACCATCACCGTCACTCATGTCCCAGAGCACACCATCACCGTCACTCATGTCCCAGAGCACACCATCACCGTCACTCATGTCCCAGAGCACACCATCACCGTCACTCATGTCCCAGAGCACACCATCACCGTCACTCATGTCCCAGAGCACACCATCACCGTCACTCATGTCCCAGAGCACACCATCACCGTCACTCATGTCCCACGGCACACCATCACCGTCACTCATATCCCAGAGCACACCATCACCGTCACTCATGTCCCTGGGCACACCATCACCGTCACTCATGTCCCAGAGCACACCATCACCGTCACTCATGTCCCAGAGCACACCATCACCGTCACTCATGTCCCACGGCACACCATCACCGTCACTCATGTCCCAGAGCACACCATCACAGTCACTCATGTCCCAGAGCACACCATCACCGTCACTCATGTCCCATGGCACACCATCACCGTCACTCATGTCCCAGAGCACACCATCACCGTCACTCATGTCCCACGGCACACCATCACCGTCACTCATGTCCCACGGCACACCATCACCGTCACTCATGTCCCAGAGCACACCATCACCGTCACTCATGTCCCAGAGCACACCATCACCGTCACTCATGTCCCACGGCACACCATCACCGTCACTCATGTCCCAGGGCACACCATCACAGTCACTCATGTCCCAGAGCACACCATCACCGTCACTCATGTCCCAGAGCACACCATCACAGTCACTCATGTCCCACGGCACACCATCACCGTCACTCATGTCCCACGGCACACCATCACCGTCACTCATGTCCCAGAGCACACCATCACCGTCACTCATGTCCCAGAGCACACCATCACCGTCACTCATGTCCCAGAGCACACCATCACCGTCACTCATGTCCCTGGGCACACCATCACCGTCACTCATGTCCCAGAGCACACCATCACAGTCACTCATGTCCCAGGCACACCATCACCGTCACTCATGTCCCAGAGCACACCATCACCGTCACTCATGTCCCACGGCACACCATCACCGTCACTCATGTCCCAGGGCACACCATCACAGTCACTCATGTCCCACGGCACACCATCACCGCCACTCATGTCCCAGGGCACACCATCACCGTCACTCATGTCCCACGGCACACCATCACCGTCACTCATGTCCCACGGCACACCATCACCGTCACTCATGTCCCAGAGCACACCATCACAGTCACTAATGTCCCAGAGCACACCATCACCGTCACTCATGTCCCACGGCACACCATCACCGTCACTCATGTCCCACGGCACACCATCACCGTCACTCATGTCCCAGAGCACACCATCGCCGTCACTCATGTCCCACGGCACACCATCGCCGTCACTCATGTCCCACGGCACACCATCGCCGTCACACATGTCCCTGGGCACACCATCACCGTCACTCATGTCCCAGAGCACACCATCACCGTCACTCATGTCCCAGAGCACACCATCACCGTCACTCATGTCCCAGAGCACACCATCACAGTCACTCATGTCCCAGAGCACACCATCACCGTCACTCATGTCCCAGAGCACACCATCACCGTCACTCATGTCCCAGAGCACACCATCACCGTCACTCATGTCCCACGGCACACCATCACCGTCACTCATGTCCCTGGGCACACCATCACAGTCACTCATGTCCCTGGGCACACCATCACCGTCACTCATGTCCCAGAGCACACCATCACCGTCACTCATGTCCCAGAGCACACCATCACCGTCACTCATGTCCCAGAGCACACCATCACCGTCACTCATGTCCCAGGGCACACCATCACCGTCACTCATGTCCCATGGCACACCATCACCGTCACTCATGTCCCAGAGCACACCATCACCGTCACTCATGTCCCAGGGCACACCATCACCGTCACTCATGTCCCACGGCACACCATCACCGTCACTCATGTCCCACGGCACACCATCACCGTCACTCATGTCCCAGAGCACACCATCACCGTCACTCATGTCCCAGGGCACACCATCACCGTCACTCATGTCCCACGGCACACCATCACCGTCACTCATGTCCCACGGCACACCATCACCGTCACTCATGTCCCAGAGCACACCATCACAGTCACTAATGTCCCAGAGCACACCATCACCGTCACTCATGTCCCACGGCACACCATCACCGTCACTCATGTCCCACGGCACACCATCACCGTCACTCATGTCCCACGGCACACCATCACCGTCACTCATGTCCCAGAGCACACCATCACCGTCACTCATGTCCCACGGCACACCATCACCGTCACTCATGTCCCAGAGCACACCATCACAGTCACTCATGTCCCAGAGCACACCATCACCTTCACTCATGTCCCACGGCACACCATCACCGTCACTCATGTCCCACGGCACACCATCACCGTCACTCATGTCCCAGAGCACACCATCACCGTCACTCATGTCCCAGAGCACACCATCACCGTCACTCATGTCCCAGAGCACACCATCACCGTCACTCATGTCCCAGAGCACACCATCACCGTCACTCATGTCCCAGGGCACACCATCACCGTCACTCATGTCCCACGGCACACCATCACCGTCACTCATGTCCCAGAGCACACCATCACCGTCACTCATGTCCCAGAGCACACCATCACCGTCACTCATGTCCCAGAGCACACCATCACCGTCACTCATGTCCCTGGGCACACCATCACCGTCACTCATGTCCCACGGCACACCATCACAGTCACTCATGTCCCACGGCACACCATCACCGTCACTCATGTCCCAGGGCACACCATCACCGTCACACATGTCCCGCGGCACACCATCACCGTCACTCATGTCCCAGAGCACACCATCACCGTCACTCATGTCCCTGGGCACACCATCACAGTCACCCATGTCCCAGAGCACACCATCACCGTCACTCATGTCCCAGAGCACACCATCACCGTCACTCATGTCCCTGGGCACACCATCACCGTCACTCATGTCCCTGGGCACACCATCACCGTCACTCATGTCCCAGAGCACACCATCACCGTCACTCATGTCCCTGGGCACACCATCACCGTCACTCATGTCCCACGGCATACCATCACCGTCACTCATGTCACAGAGCACACCATCACCGTCACTCATGTCCTGGGCACACCATCACCGTCACTCATGTCCCAGGGCACACCATCACAGTCACTCATGTCCCAGAGCACACCATCACCGTCACTCATGTCCCACGGCACACCATCACCGTCACTCATGTCCCAGAGCACACCATCACCGTCACTCATGTCCTGGGCACACCATCACCGTCACTCATGTCCCAGGGCACACCATCACAGTCACTCATGTCCCAGAGCACACCATCACCGTCACTCATGTCCCACGGCACACCATCACTGTCACTCATGTCCCAGGGCACACCATCACCGTCACTCATGTCCCAGAGCACACCATCACCATCACTCATGTCCCAGAGCACACCATCACCGTCACCCATGTCCCAGAGCACACCAACACCGTCACTCATGTCCCAGAGCACACCATCACCGTCACTCATGTCCCAGAGCACACCATCACCGTCACTCATGTCCCAGAGCACACCAACACCGTCACTCATGTCCCAGAGCACACCATCACCGTCACTCATGTCCCAGAGCACACCATCACCGTCACCCATGTCCCAGAGCACACCATCACCGTCACCCATGTCCCAGAGCACACCATCACCGTCACTCATGTCCCAGGGCACACCATCACCGTCACCCATGTCCCAGAGCATACCATCACCGTCACTCATGTCCCTGGGCACACCATCACCGTCACTCATGTCCCAGGGCACACCATCACCGTCACTCATGTCCCACGGCACACCATCACCGTCACTCATGTCCCAGGGCACACCATCACCGTCACTCATGTCCATGGGCACACCATCACCGTCACTCATGTCCCAGGGCACACCATCACCGTCACTCATGTCCCACGGCACACCATCACCGTCACTCATGTCCCAGGGCACACCATCACCGTCACTCATGTCCCAGGGCACACCATCACCGTCACTCATGTCCCAGAGCACACCATCACCGTCACTCATGTCCCAGAGCACACCATCACCGTCACTCATGTCCCACGGCACACCATCACCGTCACTCATGTCCCACGGCACACCATCACCGTCACTCATGTCCCAGGGCACACCATCACCGTCACTCATGTCCCAGGGCACACCATCACCGTCACTCATGTCCCACGGCACACCATCACCGTCACTCATGTCCCAGAGCACACCATCACCGTCACTCATGTCCCACGGCACACCATCACCGTCACTCATGTCCCACGGCACACCATCACCGTCACCCATGTCCCACGGCACACCATCACCGTCACCCATGTCCCTGGGCACACCATCACCGTCACCCATGTCCCTGGGCACACCATCACCGTCACCCATGTCCCAGGGCACACCATCACCGTCACCCATGTCCCAGGGCACACCATCACCGTCACTCATGTCCCACGGCACACCATCACCGTCACTCATGTCCCAGAGCAAACCATCACCGTCACTCATGTCCCTGGGCACACCATCACCGTCACTCATGTCCCAGGGCACACCATCACCGTCACTCATGTCCCACGGCACACCATCACCGTCACTCATGTCCCAGAGCACACCATCACCGTCACTCATGTCCCTGGGCACACCATCACCGTCACTCATGTCCCACGGCACACCATCACCGTCACTCATGTCCCAGAGCATACCATCACCGTCACTCATGTCCCTGGGCACACCATCACCGTCACTCATGTCCCTGGGCACACCATCACCGTCACTCATGTCCCAGGGCACACCATCACCGTCACTCATGTCCCACGGCACACCATCACCGTCACTCATGTCCCAGGGCACACCATCACCGTCACTCATGTCCCAGGGCACACCATCACCGTCACTCATGTCCCTGGGCACACCATCACCGTCACTCATGTCCCAGGGCACACCATCACCGTCACTCATGTCCCACGGCACACCATCACCGTCACTCATGTCCCAGGGCACACCATCACCGTCACTCATGTCCCAGGGCACACCATCACCGTCACTCATGTCCCACGGCACACCATCACCGTCACTCATGTCCCACGGCACACCATCACCGTCACTCATGTCCCAGGGCACACCATCACCGTCACTCATTTCCCACGGCACACCATCACCGTCACTCATGTCCCACGGCACACCATCACCGTCACTCATGTCCCAGAGCACACCATCACCGTCACTCATGTCCCACGGCACACCATCACCGTCACTCATGTCCCACGGCACACCATCACCGTCACTCATGTCCCAGGGCACACCATCACCGTCACTCATGTCCCACGGCACACCATCACCGTCACTCATGTCCCACGGCACACCATCACCGTCACTCATGTCCCAGGGCACACCATCACCGTCACTCATTTCCCACGGCACACCATCACCGTCACTCATGTCCCACGGCACACCATCACCGTCACTCATGTCCCAGAGCACACCATCACCGTCACTCATGTCCCACGGCACACCATCACCGTCACTCATGTCCCACGGCACACCATCACCGTCACCCATGTCCCACGGCACACCATCACCGTCACCCATGTCCCTGGGCACACCATCACCGTCACCCATGTCCCTGGGCACACCATCACCGTCACCCATGTCCCAGGGCACACCATCATCGTCACTCATGTCCCAGGGCACACCATCACCGTCACTCATTTCCCACGGCACACCATCACCGTCACTCATGTCCCACGGCACACCATCACCGTCACTCATGTCCCACGGCACACCATCACCGTCACTCATGTCCCAGAGCACACCATCACCGTCACTCATGTCCCACGGCACACCATCACCGTCACTCATGTCCCACGGCACACCATCACCGTCACCCATGTCCCACGGCACACCATCACCGTCACCCATGTCCCTGGGCACACCATCACCGTCACCCATGTCCCTGGGCACACCATCACCGTCACCCATGTCCCAGGGCACACCATCATCGTCACTCATATCCCATGGCACACCATCACTGTCACTCATGGGTACCCTATGAACACAGTCCGCCGATTCCTCAGCAATAAACCCAAACAAACAGACAAAACGGGCTCAGAAACCATAGCCACTCTCCCCTACATCAAAGACATTTCCGAAATGACTGCCAGACTACTCGGACCTCTTGGCATCAGGGTAGCCCACAAACCCACCAACACACTAAAACAGCAGCTAATGAACTTAAAAGACCCTATACAGACAACAAGCAAAACGAACGTCATCTACAAAATACCTTGCAAGAACTGTGACAAACACTACATTGGACAAACAGGCAGAAAGCTAGCCACCAGGATACATGAACATCAACTAGCCACAAAACGACATGACCCACTATCGCTCGTATCCTTACATACAGATAAGGAAGGGCACCACTTTGATTGGGACAACACATCCATCCTAGGACAAGCCAAACAGAGACACGCATGAGAATTCCTAGAAGCATGGCATTCCAACCGGAACTCCATCAACAAACACATTGATTTGGAGCCAATCTATCATCCCCTGAGAAAAAGAACAGGAAATGACATCACCAACACAGGAAATGACATCACCAACCCAAGGAAACCTAAACAGATAAATAGAAAGCGGGACATAACACCAGCGCTTCACCGGAGGCTCACTGATGATGTTACCTAGAATGGTGACAAAACATCTGGGAACAAACCGGCAAGCTCAGTGAACCAGCTTACATCTCGAACACAATAAAGACCCACTCTCTTGTGGACTGAGAGGAGGAGAGTACTGTCTTGGAGGTGAAAGGAGGACGTCGGGTTGGCTGTGCACCCTTGCAACCAGTGGATCTTAATGCTGGCTTCGGCCTAACGCTGGTTCAGGGGAGCAGCCAACCTGCAACGATGGCTGCGGCAAGTGCTCGTGCCCCAGGTCAGGGGGTCCGGAACACCATCCGTGTTTCTGTAAAGAAGGTGGATGAAGGTGCACCTGTGGACTGCACCTCCTTCCTGAAGAGGGTCCTGTTGGACTGATGTGGGTTTGCTGCTGCGGACATTTATTGCCTGCAGGATTTCCCCGGAGGAGGTTTTTACGACGTGACCTTCAGGAGTTCCAAGCTTTGCAAGCGCTTCCTGGAGGTTTTCAAGGAGAAAGGAGGTGAGGGCCCCCTCTCTGTATTGACCGCTGTCCCACTGTTTGTGATGCCAGCACAGAGGAGCCGTATGGTGACTGTACACATGTACAACCCGCATGTGCCAGCAGTTGATGTCCTGACCTTCCTTGGAAGGTATGTGAAGGTGGAAGGGGACCTAACTGACATCATGGACCCCTTTGGCATCTGGACGAGTAAGAGGCAGGTCAAGGTGACACTGAGGATGGGTGCGGACGGGAATGTCGCACACCCACCGTCCAGCTTCGCGATCGGCGGGAGCAGGGGCTACCTGACCTATGCAGGGCAACCTAAAGTCTGCCATGCCTGTGGTTGGTCAGGTCACATGGCGGCCGACTGCAAAGCCACCATCTGCAGGAACTGCAGGGAGGAGGGACACCTTGCAAAGGGTTGCCCACGAGAGAAAAGCTGCAACCTTTGCGGGGAAGCGGGCCACTTCTATAGGGCATGCCCGCGGCGGGGTACCACCTACGCCAAGGTCGCCGGCAGGGGAAATGCGGGGCCAGCCCCCCCGGAGGAGAGGAAGGCACCAGGGCCCAGCAAGGACCCTACTAATGTGCAGGTGGGCCCAGCCCTGCAGGATGGGCCCGAGGCCAGCAAAGCACTCCTGCAGGCTCCGATCCCCCCCCGACAACCCAGAGCCAATGGAGGTGGCGACAGGCGACCCAGGGGAGTGGACAACAGTCCGGAAAGCGAGGAGGAAGGTGCGTCGACGGGCTCAGGAACCGCAACCATCAGGCGGGAAGAGGCAGCTACAGGGGGGCTATAAGAGCTCCTCTGACGAGGGGGATTCGGAGAGGGCCCACCCGAAGCAGAAGTTAAAGGTCTCGAGGGGGAAGGAAAGCAGCACCCCGCTTCCAGGTGATGGGAGGCGTCCTGAGGCTCCCTCCGACACCCAGTCAAGTGCCGCTGGAGCACTGGAGGGGCCCCCGGAACTTCCAGGCGGGAAGGAGGAAACAGCGCGTCCCCAGTCTGACCCGGAGCTGGAACCTCCTGCCTCCGCACCCCTGACGGGGGGATGCCACCCAGAAGGCAGCACGGACGGTTTCCTGAGCCCGGAGAGCGTCCAGCAGTTAGCCCGGGCAATGGGCATGAAGGGACAGATGGAGGGGCTGGACCTTGGACTCGGGGAGGGTACTGCGGTCACTGCCCACAACGGGGGTACGAGTTGCGAGCATTAATGTGCGCAGCGTCAAGTCCACCGCAAGATGTGTGTCCACGTTGGCCTACCTGACCACCATCAAGGCGGACCTCCTGTTTCTGCAGGAGTGCGGGATACCGCACCTCGGCAGGTACGGGAAATGGTCCGGCGCCTGGACCTGTGGGCCTTCGATCTGGTCGGGGGGTAACGACTGTCGCTCCTCGGGCCTGGCTATTCTGCTGCGGGGGCGCGACTTCACCATCTCTCAAGTTCAGGAGGTGGTGGTGGGGGGCGCCTCCTAGTGGCTGACATCACCTACAGGAACGCTCCCCTGAGGCTGATCAACGTGTACGCCCCAGGGGTACGGAGTGAGCGGTTGGCCGTCCTGCAGCGGCTTCCACCCCTGCTGGCTACGTCCAGGCCGGTCATCCTAGGTGGAGACTTCAACTGCATCATTGATGCAGATGGAAGATCCGGCGTGGGGACAGCGGGTGGGGCGAGTCAACTGGACGTCACGTCCAGGCTCCTGATGGGCACGGTGAAGGATGCCAAGCTGCTCGACGTCTTCAGCACCCCTGCAGATGGAGCGCAGCAGTGGTACACCTGGTCGCGGCCAGACGGGTCTATCCGCTCAAGGATAGACTTCCTGTTTGTGTCACGGACGTTCTCGGTGAGGTCCACCGGCGTCGAGCCGGTGTTCTTCTCTGACCACTACCTCCTGCTGGCCGACTGTCACTTACAGGATGACCAGCCGGCCGGCAAGGGGACATGGAAGCTCAACACGACTCTGTTGACCCCAAAGAACGTCGAGGAGCTTAAGAGGGAGTACGCCGGTTGGAGAACCGTGAAACCCCTCTTTGAGTCTCCAGGCGACTGGTGGGAGACAGTGAAGGAGAACATCAAGAGGTTCTTTGTCCTCAAGGGTGTTCAGAAGGCAAGAGAGAGGCGGGGAAAGCTGTCGCGACTCCAGGAAAGGGTGCAGAACCTGCTCCTTCTGCAGTTGATGGGGGTCGATGTCACGGAGGACCTCCGCGAGGTGAGGGGCCAGCAAGCCTTGCTCTTCGCCGCGGAGGCCTCCAGGATAATCTTCCGGTCCAGGGTCCGCTCCGTGGAGCAGGACGAGACGTGCTCGCGTTTCTTCTTTCAGAAGGTGCACAAAGAGAGCTCTGTGCTTAGCCGGCTGAAGGAGGACGACGGCTCGGTGACGTTGTCGCGGCCCGACATTTTGAGGATCAGCAGATCCTTCTATGCCGGACTGTACGACACGAAGCCCACGGACAGCACGGCCTCTGAGTCATTCCTGTCGTCTATCACGGAGGTCTTAGACGATGGCACGAGGGAGTGGCTGGACCGGCCGATATCCTGGACGAGCTGGCCAGAGCCCTCAAGTCCTTGCAGAGGAATAGGACTCCGGGAAGCGACGGCTTACCGGTCGAGCTGTATTCCGCTCTGTGGGGCCTGGTCGGCCAGAACCTGCTGGAGGTGTATGATAGTGCGCTTCGGGCAGGGGAAATGTGCAAGTCCATGAGGAAGGGCATCATCACCCTCATTTACAAGTGGAAGGGGGAGAGGGAAGAAATTGAGAATTGGCGTCCCATTTCACTATTGAACGTGGACTACAAAATCCTGGCCAAGGTCATTGCCAACCGGGTCAGGTCTGTCCTGGAGTCAGTGATTCACCCTGACCAAACCTGTGCTGTGCCGGGCAGGAAGATCGCTGAGAGCCTCGCGCTCATCAGGGATACGATCGCCTATGTACAGGACAGGCGGGTGGACACCTGCCTCGTCAGCCTGGACCAGGAGAAGGCCTTCGACAGGGTCTCTCATGCTTCCATGAGGGACGTCCTCTCCAAATTGGGGTTCGGGGAGGGCATCCGCAATTGGATCCGGCTGCTCTACGCCAACATCGTTAGCGCAGTCTCGATCAACGGGTGGCAATCGGACAGTTTTCCTGTCAGATCTGGAGTCAGGCAGGGCTGCCCGCTCTCTCCTGCCTTGTTCGTGTGCTGTGTGGAGCCCTTCGCCGCATCCATCAGGAAGGACGTGAGCCTGAAGGGCGTGACTATCCCAGGCAGCAGAGGCCTTCAGGTCAAGACCTCCCTGTACATGGACGATGTCGCCGTCTTCTGCACCGATCGTCGGTCGGTGAGTAGACTGTTTGACATGTGTGGCCAGTTTGAACTGGCCTCGGGTGCCAAAGTCAATAGGGGTAAATGCGAGGTCATGTTCTTCGGGAACTGGGACGACCGCTCCTTCATCCCCTTCATCGTCAGGACAGACTACCTGAAGGTGCTGGGTGTTTGGTTTCGTGGGGCTGGGGTGTGCACTAAGACTTGGGAGGAGCGTATCGCCACATTGAAGCAGAAGCTGGGCAGGTGGACGCTCCGGTCCCCCTCCATCGCGGGTAAGAACCTGGTTGTCAGGTGCGAGGGGCTTTCGGTACTGTTGTACGTGGCGCAGGCCTGGCCTATTCCCTGGACCTGCGCCGCTGCGGTCACCCGGGCCATCTTCCACTTCATTTGGGGGTTGAGGATGGACCGGATCCGCAGGGACACCATGTACAAAGACTTGGAAAATGGGGGAAAGGGCGTACCGAACGCCACCCTCGCCCTGACGGCTACCTTTGTGTGCGGCTGCATTAAGCTGTGCGCAGATCCTCAGTACGCAAACACCAAGTGTCACTACTTACTGAGGTTCTACCTGTCCCCGGTGTTGTGAAGGATGGGCCTGGCCTCGTTGCCGCGGAACGCTCCGAGTAGTTGGACTGTCCCGTACCACCTGTCCTTCGTGGAGAAATTTCTGAAGGGAAACACCTTTGACCACAAGGCCATCAGGCAGTGGTCAGCACGTAGTATCCTCGAGACCCTTCAGGAAAAGGAGAGGGTGGATCCCATCGTGTGGTTCCCCATGCAGACTGCCAAAGTCGTTTGACAGAATGCCTCATCGCCAGAACTTTCAAACAAGCACAAAGACATTGCTTGGCTGGCGGTGAGAGGGGCTCTGCCAGTGAGATCCTTTATGCATGCCCGGAATCTCTGTGCCACCGCACGCTGCCGTCGAGGCGGCTGCGGGGGGGACGAGACTGTCGATCACCTCCTTCTGGAGTGTGCCTATGCGCAGGAGGTCTGGAGGGGGATGCAGTGGTATTTGTCGAAGTTCGTCCTGAGCAGCTCCGTGATGCGGGACTCCGTGCTCTACGGGCTGTTTCCCGGGACACACACCGAGACCAACATCAACTGCGCCTGGAGGACCATCAATGCAGTGAAAGACACTCTTTGGTCTGCCCGCAACTTGCTGGTCTGCCAGCTGAAAGAACTGACCCTGACTGAGTGTTGCAGACTGGCGCACTCCAAGGTCCAGGACTACGTGCTGAGGGACGTGCTAAAGCTTGGGGCAGCCGCCACCAAGGCGCGGTGGGGAAAGACCACCGTATGAGCGCCCTCGTCCAGAATGGAAAAAAGGGCCCTATCTGGTAACTGGGCCCAGCTGGCGCCTTCCCCAACTGGTCAGGGGGCCAACTGGGACTGTGCGGGGTGACGACTGCCGGGGTGTTTTTTTTGCTTTGTTTTTTTTTCTCCTTTGTTCTTTTTCCTTTAGTTGGTGTACATACCCCCGGGTAACCTGGAGCGGCTTGCATGACTGGGTAGGTGTATAAATGTTTTATTTTTTGTACATCTTATGAATAAAGTATATTTTTTCAAATTTAAAAACAAGGTGATGAAACGTCTGAAAACTAACCTTCCAGCTCAGCGAGGAAACTCACATCCAGAAACTCAACCTGAGCTACAAATCTTCTCAAAACTCGCTACTCACTTAGTCCTACATCCAAGCTGATGTTCACACTCCCGATACACTTTTGAGAGAGTTTCCTAGAGTACTGAGTTCTGGAGCTGACCAGAAAGCAGGCCAAATCAGACTTGGTAAAATGTAAGGTGATAGGAATAATGATTTTAGATAATAGCAATCATAATATAGTTGAATTTTACATCCAAAGAGAAGAGTGGGTCTAACACTAGTACTTTAACTTGTTGGCATCAGTGCTGAACTTGCTGATGTGAACTTAGGCAGGAGGCAATAGACTAACGGAGAGCCAGTGGCAGACATGTAAGAGGATGTTTCAGAATAAGTCCTAAAAATAAGTCCAAGGAGAGGATCTGCTATCTATCTTTGACTAAGAAGTTAAGGACAGCATAAAGCTTAAGGAGAAAAAAGTACATAATTGTGAAAAGTTGAATGGCAGGGCATATGACGAAAAGGTTAATCAGGACAAATTAGAGCATGAGGGGAGGCTAGCTAGAAATACCAAAACAGATAGCAAGAGTTTCTATAGATATCTAAATAATACAAGTGGTCCTCTAGATGGTGAGAATACTGTTAATTGTAGATGATAAAGAAATAGCAGGTAGATTTTTTTTATTATCTTTTGTAAGACATGGGTGTCACTGTCTGGCCCAGTGTTTATTGCCCATCCCTAACTGCCCTTGAGAAGGTGGTGAGCTGCCTTCTAGAGCTGCCACAGTTCAGGATTTTGACTCAGCAATAGTGAAGGATTGGCAATTATATTTCCAAACCAGGATGGTGAGTGACTTGGAGGGGAACTGCCATGGGGTGGTGTTCCCATGTATTTACTGTCTGGTCTTTCTAGATGGAAGTAGTCATTGGTTTGGAAGGAACTCCATATTCCGCTTGGGAACGCTGCAGCCCAATGGTATCAATGTGGACTTCACAAGCTTCAAAATCTCCCCCCCCCCCCCCCCCACTGCATCACACAATCAGCCCAGCTCACCCCTGCCTCCCGAACCTGTTCTTCCTCTCACCTATCCCCTCCTCCCACCTCAAGCTGCACCTCCATTTCCCACCCACTAACCTCATCCCGCCTCCTTGACCTGTCCGTCCTCCCCAGACTGACCTCTCTCCTCTCCACCTATCTTCTCCTCTATCCATCTTCGGTCCGCCTCCCCCTCTCTCCCTATTTATTCCAGAACCCTCACCCCATCCCTCTCTCTGATGAAGGGTCTAGGCCTGAAATGTCAGCTTTTGTGCCCCTGAGATGCTGCTTGGCCTGCTGTGTTCATCCAGCTTCACACTTTGTTATATTGGTTTGGAAGGCGCTGTCTGAGAATCTTTAGTGAATTTCTGCAGCACATCTTGTAGATAGTACACGCTGCTACTACTGAGCGTTGGTATTGGAAGGAATGGAAGCTGTGGACGTGAGGCCAATCAGTGGGCTAATTTGTCCTGGACAGTGTCCAGCTTATTGATATTGGAGTCACGCTCATCCAGGCAGATGAGGAGTACTCCATCAGACCCCTGACTTGTGCCTTGTAGATGGTGGACAGGCTTTGACTGGGTTACTTGCCACAGTACTCCTAACTTGTGACCTGGTCTGTAGCCACTGTGTCCATACAGTGGTTCCAGTTGAGTTTCTGGTCAATGATAGCTAGAGAGTAAATTCAGTGATGGTAACACCACTGAATGTCAAGGGGCAGTAGTTAGATTCTCTCGTCCAAGATGTTCATAGCTTGGCATTTGCATGGTGTGAATGTTACTTGTCACTTTGTCAGCCCAAGCCTTAATATTGTCCAGATCTTGTTGCATTTCAATATGATCTGCTTCCGTATCAGAATGGTGAATGGTGCTGGCATTTAATTATTGGCAAACATCCCCACTTCTGACCTTGGATGAAGCATCTGAAAATGTTTGGGCTGAAGACGCTACCCTGAGGAACTCCTGCAGAGATGTTCTGGACCTGAGACAATTGACCTCCAACACCCATGACCATCTTCCTATGTGTCAGGTGTGACTCCAACCACAGGAGAGTTTGCCCCCTGATGCCCATTGATTCCAGTTTTGCTAGGGTTCCATGATGCCACACTCAGTTGAATGCAGCCTTGATGTCAAGAGCTGTCATTCTCACTTCACCTCTGGAATTCAGCTCTTTTGTCCATGTTTGAATCAAGGCTATAATGATATCACAAGCTGAGTGGTCCTGGTGGAACCCAAACTGGGCGTCGCTGAGCAGGTTATTACTGAGCAGGTGCTGCATAATAGCGCTGTTGATAATACCTTCCATCACTTTACTGATGAGCAAGAGGACACTGATGGGGTGGTAATGGGCCAGGTTGGATTTGTCCTGCTTTTTGTGTACAGGACATACCTGGGCAATTTTCTACGTTGCTATCTAGATGCCAGTGTTGTAACTGTACTGGAACAGCTTGGCTAGGGGAGTGGCGTGTTCTGGTGCACAAGTCTTCAGCACTATTGCTGAAATGTTGTCAGAGCTCATAATCATTGCTGTCCCCAGTGCCTTTAAATGCTTCTTGATATCATGTGGAGCAAACTGAATAGGCTAATGTCTCAGGACCTCTGGAGGAGGCCAAGATGGATCCATTTGGCACTGATGTTCTGGGCTCTTCCATCATTGAGGATGCGGATATTTGTGGAGTCTCCTGCTCCAATGAGTTGTTTAATTGTCCACCACCATTCACACTGGATGTGGCAGGACTGCAGAGCTTAGATCTGGTCCGTTGGTTGTGGGATCGCTTAGCTCTGTCTATCACTTGCTGCTTATGTAGTTTGCCAAGCAAGTGGCCCTGATTTTAGCTTCACTAGCTTGGCATCTCATTTTTAGGTATGCCTGGTGCATATCTCCTGGCATGCCCTCCTGCACTCTCTGTATTGAACCAGGGTTGATCCCCTGGCTCGATGGTAATGGTTGAGTGGGGGATATGCTGGGCCGTGAGGTTACAGATTATGTTGGAGTACAGTTCTGCTGCTGTTGATGGCCCACAGCTCCCCATGGATGCCAAGTCTCTAGTTGCTAGATCTGTTTGAATCTGCCCCGTTTAGCACAGTGATAGTGCCCCATGACATAATGGAAGGTATTCTCAGCGTGAAGGTGGGACTTTGTCTCCACAACACCTGTGTGATGGCCGCTCTTACCGATACTGTCGTGGACAGATGCATCTGCAGCTGGCAAATTAGGAAGGATGAGGTCAAGTATGTTTTTGCCTCTCATTGGTTCCTTCAGCACCTGCCACAGACTGTTGAGAACTCACAGGGCAACCCCATCCCAACTGTATGCTCTTGTGCTGTCACCTCTCTGGGTCTAATGTGTCGGTGAGACAGACATATCCAAGGACAGTGCTGGTGGTGCCTGGGACTTTTCTGTAAGGTGTGATTCCATGGGTATGACTATGTCAGGCTTCACTAGTCTGTGAGACAGCTCTCCCAATTTTGACACTTGTCCCTAAGTGTTAATGAGGAGGGTCGACAGGGCTGTTTCTGCCGTTGTCAATGCCAGGTGCTCTGTTCAGTTTCATATCTGTTTTGAGACCTTGGCCATTTGAGAAGGCAGTTTGGAGTCACCCACATTGGTACAGTTTGGAGTCACATACTCAGGCCAGGTACGGACAGCAGCTTTCCATCTGTAAAGGACATTAATAGCCCAGATGGATTTTTCCAGAAATGGTCACCATAAGACTCTTAATTCCAGATCAAATTCCACCATGGCAGGATTTGAACCCAGCTCCCTCGAACATTAGCTGAGTTTCTGGATTAATAGTCTAGCGATAATCCCACTAAGCCACCGACTCCCAATGCTCCAGGCTGCTCAGACTCCCTCGTCAGTAGCGCATGCGCTGATGGTGATGTCACTGCACATGGAACACAATTATGTCCTCAGCACACATGCAGTCACTTCCTGCAGTCTGTCCTGGTGCAGACAAGCAGCATCAGACACTATGCCTGTGGATGCCCAGTGACCATTGTGTGGCTGTGACTAATCTGGGTCAAAATGGGGAGGCTCCGAGAGCTGGTACAACTCATTCCTATGGAATAATGAACTTGTTATATCCTGTTTCAGTCAATGGTTCAACTGAACAAACCCACAAATCGTCCTGGACTATTATTGAGTTGATAACATCAACTACTTCAGCTTAAATGTCAAGCAATCAGCAAGCTTCCATTGGCAGACACTTAGCCTGGCATCATAGTCTCTCAGCTTGGCATGGCAGTTTCTTGGGCCTGGCAAGGTGATCTCTAGGCCTGGCATGGCAGTCTCTCAGCCCAGCGTAGCAGTCTTTTGGCCTGGTGTGGCCTCAGCATGCGCATTTGGTCTTGAGGTGACTCCTCACAGTGCAGTTCCCATCCTGTTGAAGCTCTTAAGAAAGACTGAATTTTTAGCTTTATTTCTTTATTTTCTACTTAAACTAAGAAGGTCTGCAATCTGTAACTTTTCACCTTATTTCGTACGTTTTACCCTTTCACACTAATGAGTGTTCAACTTTTAACTCTGTTCTTTCTTT
Source organism: Stegostoma tigrinum (assembly GCF_030684315.1). Lineage (NCBI taxonomy): Eukaryota > Metazoa > Chordata > Chondrichthyes > Orectolobiformes > Stegostomatidae > Stegostoma > Stegostoma tigrinum. The sequence goes on from NC_081391.1 coordinate 6,205,548, forward strand.
CTAACTAGTTCTTAAAATTCTGTAGCTAGGTACTTGTACTGAAGGGGGTGCCTTGTGTGGCAATGTTATACACTTTTCACTGTGCTCCTGTACTTTTGTGCTTGAGTACACATGACACTAAAAACAAATCAAATCAAAACTAATATTTTATTCAAACTTATTTTTGCTTCATGCTGTTTAGTTTCTTTATGGCTGCAGGGGGATGAATGCCACACCGCACCCCCCCCCCCCCAACCCTCACAGTACCCCAGGCTTCAGTCGAAATTCTGGAGGTTGAGTTGATTGCTGGGTGGCTGTTCCCTTGCTAGAGGCTGCGTCCTCAAGACAAAGAGGCATTATTCATTGAGTATCGAGATCCAATGCGTTTCAAAAACAGAGCCTCAATGGTCAAATAATTTGTTTATCACACGGACTGATACTTTAACATGCTCAGGGCTGAGGCAGCCGAACATGCCAACATCCAGGTTTCAAAAGGACTCCTCACCAGATTGTTGGCCTGGTGGGCTGAGGTGTGGAGTGAGGGCAGTGGTCGGGGCTTTGAAAGAGTGAGCTGATAGATTAGGTTTAATTTCTTAACAGTTCTTTCACGGGTGGGGTAACGCTGGCAAGTTGCTGCTCATCCCTCATTGACCTTTTGAGATTTCTGATAACTGGATCCATCAACTGAGCAATGGAGTGCTTTCCAGGACATGGTCCTCTCTGCGTGTCCCTAGTTGCCCCAGGAGGCTGGTAAGAAGCTGCTGCCTTTGTCTTATACACATGCAGTTCTGGTTTGTTACAGCACAGCTCCTCAATGGGTCAGTTCAGAGGGCAATTAAAGAGTGAAACCATGAGTGTAAATTTTTAACAAAATGTTTATTGGTTCCACAATTGGGAAACACTTACTGAATAATCCTGATTATGCAGATGGCTACACTAAAAAATCTGTACGTCAAAGTCAGTCGAGCTCACAAAGTGGCTCATTTATGTTTGTTAGATTGGATATATATTGATATGCAGACTCTCTGCAAAGAAAAGGTGTATGTTCAAACCTTGTGCTTATTTTCAATTGGCTCATAGGTTAGGGAACTTATTACATTTCACATTTAACTAGAGTTGATCACAGCAGAGTTAGAGTTGGTCAGGACAACCACAGAGTTGCAACAGAGTAAATCAGAGTAATCCGTAACCTTGTTACAGAGATTGTAAGAACTGCAGATGCTGGAGAATCTGAGATAACAAGGTGTAGAGCTGGATTAACCCGGCAGGCCGAGCAGGAAAGCTGACGTTTCGGGCCCAGACCCTTCATTTTTCTGAAGAAGGGTCTCGACCCAAAACGTCAGCCTTCCTGCTCCTCTGACGCTGCTTGGCCTGCCGTGTTCATCCAGCTCTACACCTTTTTAATCAGTAACCTTCCCACTTTTGTAATTGTTTGAAATCTGGCTCTCTAACATTTGTCATGATTTAGTGAGAAGTTGCAACAACATCACTCTTTTTCAGCCAAGAACATAAATCTCATGGACATTTGCTTTCCTGGGAAAGCTCAGGCCTAATTGTGCTTGAGAAGACGGTGGTGAGGCACCTTCTTGAACTGCTGCAGCCCATCTGCTGTAGATACACCCACTGTGCTGTTAGGGGGGGGAAACCCAGGAGTTTAACCCAGTGACCATGAAGAAACAGTGATGCAATTCCAAGTCAGGACAGTGTGTGCCTCAGTCGGGAACTGCGAAGCACAGAATTTGTATCTAACGCTGCCCTTGTTCTTTGAGGTGGTATAGATCACAGGTCTGAGAGGTGCTATCGGGAAGGGAGCCAGAAAAGGAAGGTTGGGGGGGGGGGGGGGGGTGCGCAAGTGAAGGAAAAGGATAGACCACCATCAGTACCAAGACCATGGTTCGAATCCCATCACGGCAGATGTGAAATTTGATCACAATTTTAATAAAAACTAGAATTAAAAGCCAGCATAATGATGACTGTATGACCACTGTCAAATGTTGTTAAAGCCCACCTGGTACAGAAATTAGGGATGAATCCACCCATCCTTGTCTGGCCTGGCCTACATGTAACTCCAGACCACACCACAATATGGTTGACTCTGATTTGCCCTCTGGGTGATGAATTTGGGCAATAAATACTGGGATCTAAAAAAAAACAAATAGAAAAAGATTCCAATTAATTTGGGTGAGACCAGAAGGCAGCCATTTGTCATTAAGTGACACTTTTAGGGTCCAATTTGAGATGTTTCTTTTGACATTTGAGTGAGCATGGTCAGTCACCTAGATTGTCTCTCCATGGTTTACTCCAGTCATCATTTGCAGACTTTACAGTTATCTTGTGATTAGAAATGTCAGATTAACATCAACATGAGTGATGTAAAATGGCAATCTAGAGTTAAAAAGGTTGGAGTTCGCATTAGAGATAGTGGAAACTGCGGATGCTGAAGAATCTGAGATAACAAGGTGTAGAGCTGGATGAACACAGCAGGCCAAGCAGCATTAGAGCAGCAGGAAGGCTGATGTTTTCGGGTCTGGACCTGTCTTCAGAAATGAGGATCCAGACCCGAAACATCAGCTTTCCTGCTCTTCTGATGCTGCTTGGCCTGCTGTGTTCATCCAGCTCTACACCTTGTTATCTTGGAGTCTGCATTACCCAGGTTTGGATGAGGGAATGGACTATACGTTTAAAAATAAATTTTAACTGGTGTACTTTCCTCCTGGGCACATGGAACAGCCAATAAAATCTGTCGATGATACTGTTTTATAAGCCTCAGAACAATAGAACATAGAATATAGAACAATGCAGCACAGAACAGGGCCTTCAGCCCTCAATGTTGCGCCAGTCTGTGAACTAATCTAAGCCCATCCCTCTACACGATCCCATCATCATTCATGCTCCAGCATGTTTATTCTCAAGGGTTATTTTCTATTCATACTGACTTTTCCCCACTGGGCCGCTGTCAGTTTTTTTTAAAAAACTAATTATTATGAAACAGAGGTGGAGCATTCCATCAGGAACTTGTAAAAGCTCAGCAAGAGGCCATTCAGCCCTATTCGAATAAGCATCATTACCCAGTGCCGATCATCTGCTTTGTCAAGTTATTTTGATTTGAATAATAGTCCAATGACCTCTGCAAATACTGTACGTGGAAAATAGTCTCCTTTGGCAGTGTATAGACAGCCCAATCCTAGGCCTGTCACAGCCCTTTGGTGTCACCAACCTCGTCTGCAATCCCTCCAATGGCCACATGATTGTCTCTTGCGCACTCAGATGATTTAATCACTCTGATAATAACATTGCAAATCCATTTAAAAACCCAAGCTTGACACAGTGGCTCAAGGGTTAGCGGTGCTACCTCTCAATGGCTTTGATTTCACTCTCAGGTGACTCTGTGAAGTTTACATATTCTCGCCGTGTCAGCGTAGGGTTCTTCCAGGTGAAGCAGCATCTTAGGACCACAAAAGCTGACTTTTCGGGCCTAGACCCTTCATCAGAAAAGAAAGACCCTTTTCTGATGAAGGGTCTAGGCCTGAAACGTCAGCTTTTGTGCTCCTCTGATGCTGCTCAGCCTGCTGTGTTCATCCAGCTCCACACTTTTTGTGATCTCGGATTCTCCAGCATCTTCAGCTCCCATTATCTCTGTTTCCTCTGGATGCTCCAGTTTCATCCCTCCGTGCAAAAATGTGCAGGCTAGGTGATTGGCCGTGGCAAGCGTAGGGTTACAGAGATACAGTAAGGGAGTGGGTCTGGGTGGGAAGTTCTTTGCAGGGGCAGTGTGCACTCGATGGGGTGAATGGCCTTTTCCACGTTGTAGGAATTTTAGGATTTCCAGCTTGTAAAACCCAGGGACTGCCACACAGCCACTTGGGGGACGAGGGCCGCAGTTTGACCAGGCCTTCTGATGTCCCTGCTGGCTCCATCTACCAATTCCCCATTTCCCCCTCCTCCCAATGCTGGAGAGTTCCCTGCATCCTATCTCCCCAGATTCAGCGACCCTGCTATCACTAGCAGTCCAGCCTGACAACAGAAAGACAGTTCCATTGAATCCAGTCCAATATCATGGATAAGGGGCAGGGCAGAGACAGAAACACTGTTGTTGGCCTTGCCAACCCTCTGATCAGAGCATGGTGGGCCTCACTGGAGAGCTCAGGCCATGGACAGGTAGGCCTGGGGGCTAAACAGCAATAAATGTGCTTCATAGATTTTTTTTATTATTCATTCATGGGATGAGGGCGATGCTGGCTAAACAACATTTATTGCCCAGAGGACAGTTAAAAGTCAACCATATTGCTGTGGATCTGGAGTCACATGGAAGCCCAGACCAGGTAAGGATGGCAGTTTTTTCTCCCTAAAGGACATTAGTGAACCAGATGGATTTTTCCAACAATCAACAATGGATTCATGGTTATCTTTAAACTTTTACTTCCAGCTTTTTATTGAATTCAAATTTCACCACCTGGCGTGGCAGGATTTAAAGCTGGGTCCCCACAACTTCAGCTGTATCTCTGGATTAATAATCTAGCGATGAAAACCAACAGCCTAGTGGTATCAATGTCGACCCAAAGCTGTTGGGGCTGAGTCAGAACCTTGAGCACTCGGTTAAACAGTAGCTTCCGCATCCTACTCTCTCCCTCGATCAAAGAAAGATTCTGAAATACTCAATGGGATTTGATGGTCACAATCTCATTGTATTGACTGGAATTATGGCTTCCGACAATCCTGTCTATACATCTGAAATAATAGACAATGACTTCTCAAAGCAATGAGATTAAAGTATGAGACGTTTGTGTATTTAGGATGATTTAATTTGTTCACTTCCTGAGGCACAAAATCAGTTGTTTAGACATGCTAGGTACCTGCCCAAGTGACTTGCGAGAACTGAAAACACTTCAGGGCTTTAATCTATTTTAAGCATTGGTGTGATGTGATGTGAACTCAATGCACTATGAACAGCAATGTTCTCTGAGTTGCTGGCACAACAGCTAGGGAATCACTTTAGAGATAGTAGGAACTCTAGTTGCTGTAGAATCTGAGAAAACAAGGCGCAGAGCTGGATGAACACAGCAGACCAAGCAGCATCAAAGGAGCAGGAAAATTTTCTGAAGAAGGGCCCGAAACGTCAGCCTTCCTGCTCCTCTGATGCTGCTTGGCCTGCTGTGTTCATCCAACTCTACACCTTGTTATCTCAGGGAATGTCTATGTTGGGATTGAGCAGGGTCGACACAAGGAGGACTGAAGATACATGGATTACAGCAGTCGGAAAGGAACTACACAGGGCACCCAGAAAACCTGTCATTGAACTTGGAGACTAATTTTTCTGACTTCCATATCACTTGTTCTATGTGCAGTCTTTCTCCAAATAAACAATATTCAGTGCCTGTATTCTTACTGCATTTCCCCACATTCTATTCTATCTGCCAAGTTCTCACCCACTCACTTAAGATGTCTACATCAATCTCCAGACTCTTTGTATCATCCTCACTACTTGCCTTTCCATCTGTTTTTGTGTAATCCTCAAATGTGGCTGTAGTACATTTGCTTTCCATCTGTTTTTGTGTAATCCTCAAATGTGGCTGTAGTACATTTGCTTTCCTCATCCAGATCAATAACACTTATTGTGGATAATTTTGGGCCCAGCACAGATCTCTTTGGCAAAACACTAGTTACAGGTTGCCATTCTGAAAATGCCCCTCTATAACTTAGCCAGTCCTCTGTCCATGCTCATACACTGCCTCCAACACCATGGGCTCTTTATTAAGCAGCGTAATGTGTGGTACTTTGCCAAACACACTTTGAAAATCCAAATATATTACATACGCTGCTTCCCCTTTATCTATTCTGCTTGTTGGCTCCTCAAAGAGGTAATAAATTTTAATATTAATGGTTATTCATTATTAACGATATTACAGACAGGCATTAGGCTAACTGACCTGCCTTTCTTCTCCCTTCCTTCTTAAATAAAGGTGTCACATTGACTGTTTTCCACATGTTTCCAGAATCCAAGGATTCTTGGACAATTACTTGCAGTGTATCCACTACCTTTGTTTCTTCCTACAAATGCTGCCAGACCTGCTGAGTTTCTCCAGCAACTTTTGTTTTTGAGGTTGCAGACCTGCTTGCCGAGCCCATGGGTTTGGCTGCAAATGTTTTGTCACCCTGCTAGGTAACACTGTCAGTGCGTCTTCGGTGAAGCGTCAGTGTTCTGACCTGCTTGTTATTTATATACCTCAGCATGCTGGGGTGGTTGGTATTACAGAGATAATGGGAACTGCAGATGCTGGAGAATCCGAGATAATAAAGTGTGGGGCTGGAAGAACACAGCAGGCCAAGCAGCATCTCAGGAGCACAAAAGCTGACTTTTTCCTTCATCTCTGATGAAGGGTCTAGGCCCGAAACGTCAGCTTTTGTGCTCCTGAGATGCTGCTTGGCTCATTGGTTGGTATTACTTCAGGTTTTGTTTCTCAATGGTTTGTACACAGCGTCTAATTTAATATATTTGTTGATGGAGTTCCAGTTGGAATACCTGGCCTCCAGGAATTCTATGGCATGTCTCTATTTGGCTTGTGCGATTATTGATGTGTTGTCCCAGTCAAATTCATGTCCCTCGTGTGTAGTGAGACAAGTGAGAATTGGACACTATTATACAGCATCAGGACACTATTAAACACATTGCAGCAACCCAGAACTACGTAAAGCAGAACAAGAGCACCTAATGGAGTCTTCAAAAGGAATGGATACCCAAAAAGCACAATCCGCTGTTACCCCCGAGACTGACCACAACATGATGACACAACACAACCAGACTCACTAATCACCCTCCATCAGAGGCATTTCAGAGGTGACCACAAGACTACTCGGACCCCTAGTATAAGAGTAGCCTACAAACCGACGACCAACCTACGGTAGCCACTGACAACTCTAAAGGATCCCACACCCATTAGCAGCAAAACTGGGGTAATACACAAAATACCATGCAAGGACTGTGAGAAAAACTACATGGGCCAAACCAGAAGAAAACTGACAATATGGACGCATGAATAGCGACGAGCTACCAAAAGACACGACCAATTCTCACTCGTCTCACTAAACAGGGACAACAAAGGACACAAATTCGACCTGGACAACACATCAATAAACACACAAGCCAAACGGCGACACATCAGGGAGGCCAGGTGTTGAGACCATTGGGCTGCAGGGTTCCCAGGCATGACATGCCTATCCTGGGCCTCCTCTAGTGCCACATCGATGCCACGCGAAGGCTGGAGAAACAGCACCTCATATTCTGTCTGGGAATGGTCTCAATGTGGACTTTACAAGCTTCAAAATCTCCCATCCCCACCGACTTCATCCCAAGGCCAGCCCAGCTCGTCCCCACCTCCTTGACCTGGCCATCTTTTCTCCCACCTATCTGCTCCCCCACCTCACTGACCAACCACCACCCCGACTTCCAACTTACCAGTCTCATCCCTGCCTCCCTGACCTGTCTGTCTTCTCTCCCACCTACTCGCCCCTCCCTCCTCACTGACCAACCCCCATCCCAACTCCCTGCCGACACTCACCTTTACTGGCTTCATCCTCCCGTCCTTGAACTGTCTTCTCTCCACCTACCTGCTCCTCTATCCGCCTTCTATCATAGCACCCCCTCTCTCTCTATTTCAGAGCCCCCCCTCCCTGCCCCTGCCCCATTTCTGAAGAAGGGTCCAGATCTAAAATGTCAGCCTTCCTGCTCCTATGATGCAGCTTGGCCTGCTGGGTTCATCCAGCTCTACACCTTGTTATCTCAGACTGTAGCATCAGCAGTTCCTACTATCTCACATTGAATTAGACCCTGTGCACAAACCACTGAGAAACAAAACCAGAAGTAATACCAACCACCCCAAGCAAACTGAGGCCTATAAGTAACAAGCAGGACAGAACACTGACCCTTTGCTGGAGGCACACTGATGATGTTACCCAGCAGGGTGACAAAACACGTGCCATCACACACACCTCGGTGAGCAGGTCTACAACCTCATCCACAACCTGAGCTACAAAGCTTCTTGAAGACTTTAAACTTTGCTATTTTTGTTTCAGATTTCCAGTATCTGCGGTTCTTTGTTTCATAATTGTAGCTAATTCTGTTAATATCCTAAGTATATCCCATCAGATCCATATGGCGCATCAGCCTTTGGCCCCATAAGCTTCCCTAGCATTTTTTCTCTAATGATATTATTGTATTTACCTGCTCTCCTCCTTTTGTCCCTTTAAATATATGGTAATTTTGGAACACTATTGGTATCTTCTATTGTGAAGACTGATGCAAAATATTTATTCAACTCCTCTGCTATTTCTTGGTTCCCAGTTATTATTTCCCCAGTCTTGTTCTCTAAGCTAAGTTCACTTTGGTTTCTGTCTTCCTTTTTATACATTTAAAAGAAGCTCTTACTGTCTATCCTAATATTTCTTGCAAGTTTACCCTCAAAGTATACCTTCTGCCTCTGTTTTGGTAATTTCTTGTTGGTTTTTAAAACTTTCCAAATCTTGTGGATTGCCATTAATCTTTGTCATTTTGTGTTTATTTTCTGTCATCGTGTCAGAGAGATGTACAGCATGGAAAAAGACCCTTCGGTCCAACTCATCCATGCTGACCTGATATTCTAAATGAATCAAATTCCAAATTAAGATTGTTCCATACACGCACCACCCTCTGCGTGCCCCTTAGGTCCCTTTTTAAATCTTTCCTGTTTCATGTTTAAACTATGCTCTTTAGTTTTGAAACTCCCACGCTGGGGACGTGACCTTAACTATTCACCCTATCCATGCTCCTCTTGATTTTAGAAAGCTCTATAAGGTCACCCCTCAGCATCTGACACTCCGGGGAAAATAGCTCCAGCCTATTCAGCCTCTCCCTCTAGCTCAGACCCTCCAAACCTGGCAACATCCTTTTAAATCTTTTCTAAATCCTTTCAAGTTTCACAACATCCTTCCCATAGCAGGGAGACCAGAACTGAACGCAATATTCCAAAAGTAGCTTATCCAAGGTCCCCCCAACTTCTATGCACAATACACTGACAAATGAAGGCAAACACACCAAACACCTTCTTCCCTATCCTATCTACTTGTGAGCCACCTTCAAGGAGGTGTGAAGCTGCACTCCAAGTCCTATTTGTTCAGCAACACTCCCCAGGACCATTAAGTGTAGAAGTCTTGCCTTGATTGCCTTTCCAAAATGCAGCACCTCATACTTATCTAAATTAAACTTTATTCAATTTAATGTTGTCCCTAACTTACCTAATTATTGTGACCGGCTTCCACTTTTCCTGGATCCTTCCTCTTCACTGGGAAATGTCGTCGCTGTGAGCTGTGAACAATGTTCTTAGATGTTTATCCTTATTCCTCAACTGTTTTTGCTGCTAAACTCCAGTCCACTCCTGCCAGCTCTGCCCTCGTTCCTTTGTATTTATCCTGAATTAAGTTTAGCATGGTTGTTTCTGATCCATGCTTCTCGATCTCAAACAGAATGCTAAATTCTATCATGTAGTATGACTGTTTCCGAGGAGATCTTTTAAACTAGCATTATTCTCCAAACCCACCTCACTCGCTGCACATCCCAGGATCGAAAATAGACCTATCCCTGGTTGGATCTACAACATACGATTTTAGGAAATTATCCTGAATACACTCAATGAATATTTCCTCGTGGCTACCTCTGCCAACCTGATTATCCATATCTAAAAAGAGACTGAAGTCATCCCTGCTTAATGTACTGCCTTTGTAATATCACCTCCCCATCTCCTGATTTAGTCTCTGTCCCACTCCAGAGCAACTGTTAGGGAATGACAGACGACACCTTCCAGTCGCTTCTATTGGTTTTTATTTATTTCTTTCTTCCACCCTTTGGATTCTTCCGATTCTTCTAATTCAGGATCATTTATTGCTTTTGCACTTTTTTCATCTCATTCCAATCAACGCTACTCAGCTATCCTTTCCTTCCAGCCTGTCCTTTTGATCTTATGAATCACACTTGATTCCACCGTCAGTACAGAGACACTCACTTCAAGAACAGCACCCTCATCCCCGTACCTGAGAAAACACACGCAACGTGCCTTAATGTCTACCGCCCAATGGCTGTGACCTCAATAATGATGAAGTGCTTTGAGAGTCTGGTCATGGTCCACATCAACTCCGGTCTCCCAACTTGCCTCAATCCCGTACAATTTTCCTACTGAACACAACAAGTCCACAGAAGATGCCACATCCCCAGCCCTGTGCTCGTTCCTGGAACATCTGGACAAAGACACCTACGTCAGACGCCTGCTCATCAACTACACTCTGCCTCCAACACTGTTATCCCCTCTAAACTGATCTCAAAACTGTGCGACCTTGGTCTCGGCTAGACCCTCTGCAAATGGATCCTCAGCTTTCTGACCCACAGGACTCAGTGAGGATAGGTAACTGCACCTCCCCCATGATAACACTCAACACTGGAGCCCCCCCACATGTGTCCTCAGCCTCCATACTGTACTCCCTGGACATCTTCAACTGTGTTGCCAAATTCCGAACAAACACCATCTACAGGCTCGCTGATGACATCACCTTTAGGGGGACAGATATCTAACAACAACAAGTCAAAATACAGCAGGGAGATAGCGGGCTTGGTGACGTGGTGCAATGAAAAGAATCTCTCAACGTCAGCAAAACTAAAGAACTGATCATTGACTTCAGAAAGAAAGGAGGAGAACATGCCCTCACCTACATCAATGGAACTGAGGTCGAGAGGGTGGCAAGCATCTAGTTCCTCAGAGTGACGATACCTGACAGCCTGGCCTGGACTTCTCAGGTAGATGCGACAGTCGTGAGGCACAACAACATCTCTTCTTCCTCAGGCAGCTCAGGAAATTTGGCATGTCCATCAGGTCCCTCACCATCATCTACAGATGCACCATTGGAAGTATTCTGCCTGGTATAGCAACTGCTCTGTCCAGAACGTTAAGAAACTACAAAAGGTGGTGTGCTCAGCCCATCACAGAAGCCAACCTTCCATCCATGGACTCTATTTACATGGCTCACTGCAGTGGAAAGGTGACCAATATCAAGGACCCATTGCGCCTCTGTAATGACCTGCTACAATCTCTGAAGTGAAGCAGAAGATACAGAAACCTGAACACATGCACCAACAGATTCAGGGACAGCTCCTGAGATAACAAGGTGTAGAGCTGGATGAACACAGCAAGCCAAGCAGCATCAGAGGAGCAGGAAGGCTGGCGTTTTGGGCCGAGACCCTTCTTCAGAAATGGGGGAGGGGAAGAGGGATCTGAAATAAATAGGGAGAGAGGGGGAGGCGGATAGAAGATGGATAGAGGAGAAGTGGAGAGAAGACAGACTGGTCAAAGAGGCGGGGATGGAGCCAGTAGAGGTGAGTGTAGGTAGGGAGGAGATAGGTCAGTCCAGGGAGGATGGACAGGTCAAGGGGGGGAGGGGAGATGTGGTCAGTAGGTGGGAGGAAGGACAGGTTAGGGAGGCAGGGGTTTGTTATCCGGGACCAGTTTTGGTATGCAGCAGGGTGAGGGGAGATTTTGAAGCTTGTGAAATCCACATTGATACCAATGGGCTGCAGGGTTCCCAAGCAGAACACGAGTTGCTGTTCTTGCAACCTTCGGGCGGCATCATTGTGGCACTGCAGGAGGCCCACGATGGGCATGTCGTCTGCAGAATGGGAGGGGGAGTTGAAATGGTTTGCAACTGGGAGGTGCAGTTGTTTAGTACGAACCGAACTGGGAGGTGCAACTCATATTTTGCTTGGGAACCCTGCAGCCCAATGGTATCAATGTGGATTTCACAAGCTTCAAAATCTCCCCTCCCCCCGCTGCATCCCAAAACCAGCCCAGCTCATCCCTCCCTCCCTAACCTGTCCTTCCTCAAGCCTCAACCCCATCTCGTACTTACTAACTTCTTCCTGGCCCCCTGACCTGTCCATCCTCCCTGGATTGATCTATCCCCTCCCTAACTCCCTGCCCACACTCACCTCTACTGGCTCCGTCCCTGCCTCTTTGACCAGTCTGTCTCCTCTCCACCTACCTTCTCCTCTATCCATCTTCCATCCACCTCCCCCTCTCTCCCTATTTATTCCAGTTCCCCCTCCCCCTCCCCCTCCCCCTTTTCTGTGGCAGGGTCCAGGCCCGAAACGTCAGCTTTTGTGCTCCTGAGATGCTGCTTGGCCTGCTGTGTTCATCCAGCTTCACACTTTGTTATCTCAGATTCTCCAGCATCTGCAGCTCCTGCTATCTCAGGGACAGATTCTTCCTGGCTGTTATCAGACTATTTGAGGCTAGAGTCCATTCAACAATGTAACCTGCATGCTTCTAAGTCTTTCTGATCTGTACGTCCTTTGCTTGCTGCGATCTGCCTGCCCTACACGTGACAATAAAATCAAGACAAACGCACACTTGGCTGCTCCAGGTCACATGATCCTGGAGCACGTGTCTGGCTGCCTGACCATGGCCTCGCCCCCACCATGTGACATCGCCTCGGCGCCTGCGCTTTTTGGCGGCTGCGAGCAGGTTTAATGACAGTAGATTTTGGGGGGGGGGGGGAAGAGAGATATCATGACTGAATTCGGTCGCAGGACCCCGGACCGTCACATTGGTGCTGCAACACAAAATAAGGCGGAGAATTAAAACCGGCCGTGTGGAAATAAATAAACAGGAGCTGCATCATTGGACCAATGGGAAACTGGAATAAACCATAAATTAATATAATTTATGATAATATGCGGACGGTGTGGGTTAATTATGTCAATGAGCTCCCTAGGGTCCAATCAGGGCCCGAAATGTGAACATATGCAGATTAGTCTAATGCAGTCAGAGAGCTGAGGAGTTGTTCGCTTTTCGTGTTTGTGGACGGACAGCGCATTCACGTTGTTTTTTTTTGAACACGGACGAGGCGAGTTGATTGCTTCCACATAAAATGCACCGAAAGAGCCCGCAGGTGTCGGAGCGGGAGCCGGAGGCCCCGGTTTTATCCTCCTTCCCGGTGGTTCTGAAGAATCTTCTGGAGAACCCGCCGCAGAAGCTGTTGGAGAGCGAGAGCGAGGGTGAGGCTGAGGCTCCCAGCGGGTCCGCGGGCCCGGCTCCGCTTCCCATTGCCGCCTCCCCCGCAGGCCCCCTCCACCACAGCCCGTTCCCCCCCGCCTCCACAAGCCGGCTTCCCGGTTCCCTCACCCTCGCCCTCACCCCCACAGCCTGGCTCCGCTTCCCCGCCACCTCCCTCTCGCCACCTCCTCCCACTCTCACCCCCACAGCCCACCCCCAGCTCCGCTTCCCGTTCCGTCACCCTCGCCCCCACAGCCCGGCTCCGCTTCCCCTCCACCTCCCTCCCGCCACCTCCACCTCCCTCCCGCCACCTCCTCCTCCTCCGCCTCCCACTGCCCCACTCTCACCCCCACAGCCCACCCCCAGCTCCGCTTCCCGTTCCGTCACCCTCGCCCCACCCCAACACACCCGTCCCCCACACCGTGACACCCCCTCCCCCAACACACCCATTGTGGTAGGAACAACAATTTAGGCCCTATCCTGTAATTTCTGTCGTATACTTCTCTTCCATTGCCTCCTCCCATCACCTCAGTGACAATAATTATTTCCTTCACACTGGAACGAAGAAAGATTAGACAGAAGAATATTTGCCCATCCAGCATAATAGCTCAAAGTAAGACTGAAATAATGATCGTAATGATATTCCAGACAAGAAACTCGTTCACAGCTGAAGGCAGAATTGCAGACCGACTTGCACTGAAAAATTCACAGCTCGAATGTTGAGGTTTAAAAACATGCAAATACGAACAACCAGATAACAAAAATAGCCAAGCACCTTCTGCGGGTAACAGGAAAATGACCATCACGGTATTGAAGGAAGGGTAATGTCAAACTAAAACGCAAGTAACAAACGAATACACCATTCCTACATTGCAAATACTGAAGTATATGCCGGGGAGGGGGAACGGGGGTTGGAGCCGGGCTGTGAGCGTGAGGGCAAGGGCGAGGGCGGGGGAACGGGAAGCGGAGCCGGGCTGTGGGGACGGGGCAACGGGAAGCCGAGCCGGGCTGTAGGGGAGGATGGAACGAGAAGCGGAGCCGGGCTGTGGGACTGGGCAACGGGAAGCGGAGCCGGGCTGTAGGGGCGGGGGAACGGGAAGCGGAGCTGGGCTGTAGGGGCGGGGGAACGGCACCATTGAGGATTTGAGCCATGTAAGGAACACCAGTTCTTTTCCATTCTCTAGTTTTGAGGCTGCATTGAATTTTTATTTCTGAATACTCAAAGTTGTATATCTGTGTGATTGATTGGGAATACAAGCTTCAGCGGTAACAAGGTGTACACAACCCTTGATTCCCATTGGATGTGCAAAGGGTAATCTTTTAGATAATGTGGCTATATGATTTTGCAGTCTGAGTAATTTGAGTATATTTTCTCTCATTCAGAATTCTGGAATGAGTTTATAAAGTAGATGTTGAGGGATTGTATCCCTTGCAATCTAAAACCTGGCTCAGTGTGAGGGGCTGATTGGTTCAAGACTGAAATAGGGCACTTTTCGTCACTCAGAATGAGACGTGAAGAACATTTGTAAATCTTTGAAATTCTCTACCCTCATTGTTGTAGTTGTTACATCATTGAAAATATTAGAAGCTGAGATGGACAGATGTTTGGTATGTCAGGGAATGGAGGAATATAGGGAGCAGGCACAAAAGTGGATTTGAAACTGGAGATCAGCCAAGATTGTATTAAATAGTGGATCAGGCTTGTCAGGCTGTGTAATTTGATCTTGTCCCTGCTTCTTCTGCTGTTGTGTGAGTGATAATGGGAACTGCAGATGCTGGAGAATCCAAGATAATAAAATGTGAGACTGGATGAACACAGCAGGCCCAGCAGCATCCCATGAGCACAAAAGCTGACGTTTCGGGCCTAGACCGGCTCTCTAATGAAGGGTCTAGGCCCGAAACATCAGCTTTTGTGCTCCTGGGATGCTGCTGGCCCTGCTGTGTTCATCCAGCCTCACATTTTATTATCTTCTGCTGTTGTGTTGGGTAAGGCTGTTTGAGGATGTTGAGACTCCACTGTCTGATTAACTGCCGTGCAAACCAGGTATCTTAAAAATCTTTTGGGAAAACTTGGATGCGAGCGAGATAATGAGAATTGACACGTTCTCCGACAAAGGGTTATGCATTGAAATTTGGAGAACTTAAATGGGTAATTAATGCATTTCTTTTATCTGTAGAGGTTGAGCATCTGTAATGTATGTGTTTAACCACTGAAGATACTGTATTATATGACTCTTGCTGTGTTGTGAGCTTTTGGCAAAAGAGCTAAGTGTGAGGACTGATGGCCAGAATGGACCGTTCAGGTTTTTTTGTGATCTTACACAAATTGAAAGATGAGAGAATAGTTTAATGGTGGTGATTATTACATTGTGTATTAATAAAGAGTGAATTAATTCCTCACTTTCTCCATCTTCATTATCCCATGGACAGTTACAGTGTCCTAGAGGTTTGGCACTAGTGTCTCCTAGAGGTAGCTTGATCTCCTTCAGGAATTAGGGAGTGGGTAATTTTTCAGAGATTTGACTTTTAGAAACATGATGGTCTCTCTTCAATGTTCCCTCCCACCCCTGCAGCACAACCAAACTAGTTCAGTTTTGAATTCCCATTCTTGTTTTCAAATCGCTGCATGGCTTCTCATTCCTCAAACCTCCTCCAAGATATTTGCACTCCTTTCAACTCTGACTCCTTGACAATCCCCAGTTTTAACTACTGCACCATTGGTGATCATGCCTTCAGTTCTGGAATTCTGTCTTTAAATCCTCTTTTTAAAGTGCTACATACAACCTGCTTCAAATAAAAAATTTTGTCATTTGTCCCAGACCTAAGATCAGCTGCAGCTCAGTGAATAGCTGTTTCCTGAGATTTTTGGCTATGGTTGCAGTAATATGGAGAGGCAGCATAGTGTAGAATTGGCACTGTAGTCCTGAGTACTGAGAGCAGATTCTGTATTGCAAATGTTCTGGTAGTACCCCCACAGAATGTAATTGTTAATTTATGCTGAAACTTGGACTTGACCCTAAAGACAGACATATTTTTAATGTGGACTGGTAATGTGCTACAGGTAAGCTCATCACAAACTTCTCTTTCTTGTCAGTCATGACCTCGCCAAGAAATTCTCGAGCATGGAGTTTATTGCTTGGGTGGTAGACTCAATGTGATACTGACCCAAGAATATTCCAGGTTTGGTCTTGATTTTTAATCAGTGTCATTGGAAAGACTGTAAAGTTGCTGATTCTCAAAGCAGTATCTGTAGTGGAAAGCAGCATAAACATTGAGGAATTTGCTTGTGGCTTTTGACTTAGATCTTGTTTGTGCAAAATAACTCGCTAAAGGATTTGTGTTGGCAATCATTATTTGAAATAATTGAGCAACAAATCAAGAGAGCAGGAAGACAGCATTCTTTCTGTTGATTGAAAGCTGGGGTGGGGATTTCTTCTGACAAAAAGTTGGTACTGCGAGGATTTTGAGGCCAGACTGGTGATCTGGGCAAGTTTTGACCATCATTGTTGATTGGGTTGGAGAGGAATTTCCCAAATTTCTCCTTTCTCACCCCAAAATTTGGCCGAATTTTGATTTTTTTTTATTCAGATGTGGTTTTGGGAGTGAGAGAAATGTGTGTGTGTATATATACCATGAAACCTATGAAAACAACATGACTTCCTGTGACAGATGGGTGGATCAGAGGGTCTCTTTCTATCTGTCATTTATTATTAGACCAGATTGCTTTCAGTTTGTTTACATTCAGACATTTGTCTTGATCTCTGCGCACATTGTGAAAGCAGTTGTGGGTTCTTATCCAAAGCTAATGTCTTGTATTGAAACCGTACATGATGTATGACTTTACAAAGGGGCCCTGAATTACTTCTGGATACCATGGTACAATTTTGTTCAGTGGAATTTGTTGGTTAACTTCAGCACTCGATGTCTTGAAGAGCAATGTCAAGAAGCTTTTAGTCCATCCAACCTGTTGCATACAAACATGGTGTATTTTTTATCATAGTATCCACAATCTCCATTCCACTCGAAATGCGTTTCTTAGAAGATGTCTGAAACCACTTAGATCCTTTGAGACTAATTCGGGGAAAATATTGATTATTCCTTCACAATCCTGAACCCCAATGTTGTAATTGATAGTAGACTCAATGATGGTTATGAACTCAAACAATCAGCAGAGGGCAAAAAACAATATTTCATGATAAGCCTTTTGAACAACAGTTGTTAAGTGCTAAGTTCCCATTCTTTCTTAGTGCTAATATTAAAATCATAAAATCAGACAAGGTTTATGAATTAAAATTATAATGAACCACATCACAAATGCAAACTATCCATTTATGGCTAATATCTCAAACCATCGAATGAATACAGCGCAGAAGGGAAGCATTATGGCCCTATGCAAGATTATTTAACCTGGTCCTATTACCCCTACCTTTCCTTCTAGCCCTTACATTTTTCTTTTTTGATACAATCCCACTATTTTAGAGAATGCTTGAATTAAATCTCCACTACCACTATTTCAGGCTGTATGGCATGGTGGCTCAGCGGGTAACACTGCTGCTTCACAGAGCCAGGGCCCCGGGTTCAGTTCCATAATCGGGTGACAATCTGTGTGGAATTTGCATGTTCTCCCTTTGTCTGCGTGGGTTTTCTCCTGGTGCTCTAGTTTCCTCCCACAGTCCACAGGTGTGCGGATTGGGTGGATTGGCCATGCTAAATTGCCCATAGTGCCCAGGGATGGAGGAGATTAAGTGGGTAAACGCTAGGAAATACAGGGTTACGGGGGTAGGTTGGGGAAGTAGATCTGGGTCGAATGCCCTTCGGGGGTCAGTGTGGACTTGATGGGCTGAATGGCCTGCTTCCATTGTAGGGATTCTATTCTGTATGTTTCAGATTCTAAGCACTTTCCTCTTGGTGTCATTGCTTCCTTTACAAATGCCTTCAATCTCTGCTTCTTGATCCATCCATCAATGGGCACAGTTTAGCTCCATCCACTGTCTAGACACCTCATCATTTTGAACAACTCTCAAATCTCTGGTTAACCTTCTCTTCTCTAGGGAAAGCAATTCCAACTTCTTCAATTCCTCCAAGTAACTGAAGTTCCCCATCAATACAACCAGGTGTAGTCTCACTGCCCTGGATATTATTGACCCACCTCACCTAGAGGCCACCCTTAGACTTTAGTCCCAATGTGCAATTGCAGTGGACGTCACTTGGTAGTTATTCTGTAGAGTCAGATAGAGTCACCACTCTATGTGGTGTCTCCATAGAGCTACCCCACTGACGGAACAAATGGCTTTACTTGAGTCTTACCATTCAGAGTGTCCTGACTTCATGTTTAGTTCCAAAGGACGTCATCTCTTATGCCAAGCTAAAGATAGCAAACAAAGTAGGACGGGATCAAGGCTTGGGTTTCTTTTTGTGAAATTTACTCTACAGTAGGTTAGGTGGTTGTGGCAAGAAGACTCCTAAAAAAGCCAGCAGAGAAGGTGGAAGAGAAAACAATTATTTGTGAGAATTTCTGGTTTATGTTTCAGAAGCCTCTGTACCAACTGTTATCAAGACAGGGATTGTTTGGAAGTCAGTAAATCCTGCCTATAGGATCGATGTGGCTGTGTGGTGAAATGCTCAGTGAGGTCTAATAGTAATCCTGACTGACCACAATTAGCAGCTTGAGTTCTAGATTGAAAGCTGGGCTCCTTGCAGCTGCTACATTTCCGGAATGGGATATGAAAAGTCAGCAGCTCCTCACTTGAATTTATCGGCAGCAAGGGAAAGAGTGCCAGGCTGTCAAATCTGTTGCTCACCTCATAGATGCTGGAGCATTGTAAATAAATACTTTCCCAACGGCCCCACAGCCAAATCATCCTGGGTCTAAAAATGAAAAAACACTCCAAATAATTCCTGGGATAATGGGAACTGCAGATGCTGGAGATTCCAAGATAATAAAATGTGAGGCTGGATGAACACAGCAGGCCAAGCAGCATCTCAGGAGCACAAAAGCTGACGTTTCGGGCCTAGACCCTTCATCAGAGAGGGGGATGGGGGGAGGGAACTGGAATAAATAGGGAGAGAGGGGGAGGCGGACCGAAGATGGAGAGTAAAGAAGATAGGTGGAGAGAATGTAGGTGGGGAGGTAGGGAGGGGATAGGTCAGTCCAGGGAAGACGGACAGGTCAAGGAGGTGGGATGAGGTTAGTAGGTAGCGGGGGGTGCGGCTTGGGGTGGGAGGAAGGGATGGGTGAGAGGAAGAACCGGTTAGGGAGGCAGAGACAGGTTGGACTGGTTTTGGGATGCAGTGGGTGGGGGGGAAGAGCTGGGCTGGTTGTGTGGTGCAGTGGGGGAAGGGGACGAACTGGGCTGGTTGAGGGATGCAGTAGGGGAAGGGGAGATTTTGAAACTGGTGAAGTCCACATTGATACCATATGGCTGCAGGGTTCCCAGGCGGAATATGAGTTGCTGTTCCTGCAACCTTCGGGTGGCATCATTGTGGCAGTGCAGGAGGCCCATGATGGACATGTCATCAAGAGAATGGGAGGGGGAGTGGAAATGGTTTGCGACTGGGAGGTGCAGTTGTTTTTTGCGAACTGAGCGGAGGTGTTCTGCAAAGCGGTCCCCAAGCCTCCGCTTGGTTTCCCCAATGTAGAGGAAGCCGCACCGGGTACAGTGGATGCAGTATACCACATTGGCAGATGTGCAGGTGAACCTCTGCTTGATGTGGAATGTCATCTTGGGGCCTGGGATGGGGGTGAGGGAGGAGGTGTGGGGACAAGTGTAGCATTTCCTGCGGTTGCAGGGGAAGGTGCCGGGTGTGGTGGGGTTGGAGGGCAGTGTGGAGCGAACAAGGGAGTCACGGAGAGAGTGGTCTCTCCGGAAAGCAGACAGGGGAGGGGATGGAAAAATGTCTTGGGTGGTGGGGTCGGATTGTAAATGGCGGAAGTGTCGGAGGATAATGCGTTGTATCCGGAGGTTGGTGGGGTGGTGTGTGAGAACGAGGGGGATCCCCTTGGGGCGGTTGTGGCGGGGGCGGGTTGTGAGGGATGTGTCGCGGGAAATGCGGGAGACGCGGTCAAGGGCGTTCTTGATCACCGTGGGGGGAAAGTTGCGGTCCTTAAAGAACTCCCTTCCTCCCACCCCAAGCCGCACCCCCCGCTACCTACTAACCTCATCCCACCTCCTTGACCTGTCCGTCTTCCCTGGACTGACCTATCCCCTCCCTACCTCCCCACCTACACTCTCTCCACCTATCTTCTTTACTCTCCATCTTCGGTCCACCTCCCCCTCTCTCCCTATTTATTCCAGTTCCCTCCCCCCATCCCCCTCTCTGATGAAGGGTCTAGGCCCGAAACGTCAGCTTTTGTGCTCCTGAGATGCTGCTTGGCCTGCTGTGTTCATCCAGCCTCACATTTTATTATCTCCAAATAATTCCTGTCTGACCCTGCAATCTGGGTTTTGCTCTGTTTTTTAACCTTCCCATCTTAAAAAGGCAATAGGAGCGTCAGTCAATGAGGCCACACGTATTATCCACAAAGTCTAGATGTCTGTATAATATGATCTGTGCCCTAGCCAGGAATTAGTTTAGCGCCTGAAGGCAGAATCAACACCCTCATCAATTTATAACATGTTCCTGATTTCTGGCTGTTGTTTGGCCAAAAAAGAACTGTTTCAACATCTCTTCCTACTGTGCTCTGGGGAAGAACATTGAAAAGGAAAGAAGAGTAATAAGATGCAAGTAAATACAATACCTCTAATGTTTCCTGCTCCTCCCCAGTCCCTTGAACTGGAAAGTCTTGTTTTTGGATTGCTATTAGCTGTTTGCCCTTAAGCTGTTTATGCTGATTGTAACTAATAGAATGAAGCTGGACAGCCATTGTCTCCATAGAGCTACCCCACTGACGGAACAAATGGCTTTAGGGAAGAAAGGGTGAAAATTGATGGGTGAAAGGGAAGAGTAAGTGCTGTAAATATTTGAGAAGGACAGTGAAAGATTTCGTCTTCTTTGGTTATTCTGACTTAATTTTGCACATCCCCGACTCTATCAGTCCATTTTGGCAGCTGTGGTGCTTTTGTTCTGTATTCCATCTCTTAACTCCTCTGCCTTTGTTATGTCCCACTTAAGAAAGTATGTGATTCAGTAACATCATTGCTAATTATGTACTTCAGAATGCATTATGCCTTATCCCCTTCCTTAGAATCCAAAATCTCAACCTCTTTCTTTAATAGAAGTGCTGATAATGCATCTGCAGCTCCACAGGGCAGAAAATGTCCACTGTTTCAAACCTTACCTTCTGAGGAGGTTTCTCCATCTGGAATGGCCAAGTCCCTCGTTGTGACAGACTGACCTGGTCACTGGCCCCACAATAAACTCGGAAATGTTGTGCATTGTGGTATGAGGCTTAGCCAGAAGGGAGACGAACATAGCCTGTGTTGATCGTAACTGGATACTGCTGGAACTACAGGCCTAGCTCCACCGTATTTCCCTCCCAGTTTATAGATTGGTGTCACTATTCTCTCTCGTTCTTGCTGTCTCACCAGACAATGTGGCGAAAATTGTTGGTGATGAAACTGGCTGTAAACTATCCTGATAACTTTGGATACTGAGTCACCTGCAGGTCAGCAGAGTCCTAGAGATGTATTGAGTTGATTTTAACATTGGAAGCATTATCATATTATGACTCACTGTTGTTTAAGGATGGGATCAGTTCATTAAGATTTCTGTTAATTGTGTTTGAGGCAAGTGGGGGACCCTTTGCAAGAAGAGAAGACAGGGTAAGAAGCAGTTGATTAAATAGTTTTATCTAAACTACTTTCTGCCAATAGATAAAGTTTAGTGTTTTCCACCCAAGAGAAACATTGTGCAGCAATTAACAAGCTTAACAAAAACCTGTTTTGATTTCCTACTTTAGGTAAGGACGAGGGCAAAGAGAAGAATGTGGATGAAGCAGCCAGCAGCACCAC
Organism: Stegostoma tigrinum; assembly: GCF_030684315.1. Taxonomy (NCBI): domain Eukaryota; kingdom Metazoa; phylum Chordata; class Chondrichthyes; order Orectolobiformes; family Stegostomatidae; genus Stegostoma; species Stegostoma tigrinum. The sequence goes on from NC_081391.1 coordinate 6,227,545, forward strand.
AGCTCCCTCTGCCTCCCTCATGCCAACCATCTGGGATAAGACTATTCCCTATGATGGTGAGACCTTCCACCTTGAGTACATGGATCTGGATGAATTCCTCTTGGAAAATGGCATTCCAGATGGCTCAAGCCAGTTTGAACTGCAGGAAGAATTGCATGATGGCCTCTTGCCAGTGGCAGAGCTGGAAGAGAGAGTATCGTCTCCTACGTTGTCGTCGTCAGGATCTCCAATGCATTCTAAAGTGGAGAGTGATGGTGAGTCCTAACCAAAGGGATCCTTTTGATTAAATTGTTTTTCATAGCTTGATCTCAATGATCTATCTCCAGACTTGGGTTTAAATTAAAACTAGACCAATAGGAGGAAAGTCTCTCCTCAATCTATTGGATGTGAAGATTGGATGTATAACGTATTTGTCTCATGGCGACCCTGTTCCTAGGTGTTGAGAGCATATCCCACCACCACCACCACCTCCACCTCCCCTCTCTCCCTCCCCCCCCCGCCCGATTGCAACATACGCAATTTTCCTGCAAGCCACAGGCAATGAGGAAATTAATCCAACTAATGTATGTAGGAATGTATTACTGAGATACGGAAGGGTGAGCAAGCTTCACTAAAGTGATTTATTTGCACCAGTTGCCCAAGCTTGCAGGTTCAGGTGTGGTGAACAACAGGAAGGAGAAAGGTGAGTTAAGTTCAAAGGTGAAAGGAGTGCCACTCTGTTCGCTGTGGATTATGCTGTTCAGCTATCCTCGCCTTCAGCACTGACCTGAATTAGTTCTGACTTTGTTGACCTTTTTAATCCCCTAAAAGACTTGTTTAAAATCAAACCATAAATCCTCATTACAGAGAAGGACATTACGTATTGTATTTCTTAAATAAGTCTCTCCCCTTCCTCGTAGGCAGCCACAAACAGGTCTGTTGCTGTTTGCATATCCACTGTCAGATGCATCTAACTAAAACATGGCTTTCTGTCTTTTGTTTTAAGCCCCTATTTTAAAGGTAATGTTTCATAGAGCATAGAAGAGTACAGCACGGTACAGGCCCTTTGGCCCACGATTTTGTGCTGAACTTTTACCCTAATCAGAAGGTCTATCTAACCTCCATCCCTACGTTATACTAGAGTCCCTGTGCCGATCTAATTGCTGCTTAAGTGTCCCTAATGAGGCCAAATCCACTAGTGAAACCTTGTCTGACCAGCACCGTGAATCAGTGCAATTTTTGCAACTAACCACAGCATTGGCTTGAATCAGAGATAATGGGAACTGCAGATGCTGGAGAATTCCAAGATAATAAAATGTGAGGCTGGATGAACACAGCCAGCCAAGCAGCATCTCAGGAGCACAAAAGCTGACGTTTCGGGCCTGGACCCTTCATCAGAGAGGGTCCAGGCCCGAAACGTCAGCTTTTGTGCTCCTGAGATGCTGCTTGGCCTGCTGTGTTCATCCAGCCTCACATTTTATTGTCTTGAATCAGCTGTGTACTGAGCAGGATACTAACCAACAGCTAATTTTAAATTAATCTGAACTAACTAATTGATGACTAATTTGTATTTTGATCAGTTGAACTTTTGATGCACATGCACAGTAAGGGTGTTGTCATAATAAGTAGCATTCAGCTACCTAAAATGTTCTCGGATGCTGGTTTAAGATCAATCGAATATAAAATGGATGAGAAGCAGGTAATTTATAAGCTCATAACTCATTGCTTATGTTTTAAAATTGGATCTAGCTCTCATTCTGGAAACGGGTGGGAAGAAATCTGAACGGAATACTCCAAACTCTGACCTGGAAGAAGTTGATGTTCTGGTGAATTTTGAACCTGACCCTAGTGACCTGGCACTCTCAAGTGTTCCAGGAGGAGAACTCTTTAATCCGCGGAAGCACAAGTTCAGTGATGAGGAACTCAAACCACAGCCGATGATTAAAAAAGCAAAAAAGGTCTATGTATCACCTGATCAAAAGGTATCTGTTCGACAAGCTCTCTGGCACTTCCCTAAAATAAAACTCTGCAAGGCTAGCATTCTGCTGTTCTTACTCAAGACCTAGTATCCATTTTTCTTTACAATTTGATCTCCTGGAAACTGTAGGGATTGTAATTAGGTCAACCAGGTGGGCCTCATAGCATACAAGCTCCCTGATTAGGGCTGTTAACTTGGTTCAATCAGAAAGTTCTGGATGACAGATGTAAACTAGTGTCAGAGGTTCTGTGCTAGTGTGTAGTACTATGCACATGTAAATAAAGGGTGACTTGGTGACAGGATACCAGCCTTCATTAAGTTATTTCAGAAACCACAAGTTGATCCCGAGTAGAGCAGTCTTCTCCATGATTGTGAGCCAGGTTAGTTCAGTGGTTGCTGAGAGGAGCAGCGTCTAAGTTTGATCACTGCTGTGTGCTGAATTATTTGATCTTGTTTAGGAAGAATGTGTAAGAGCCTTTGTTTGAACTTAATGACTGTACACCAAAGAGGCATTAGTGAGCAGATGAGATGCTGCTTTACTCACTCACTTGCCCCCCTCCACCCCAGTCAGTGAATATTGGTTACAAATAAGATCAGATCCAGTGTAAGGCCGGTGTAGTTTTAACAAGTCCTACAAAAATGAAACACTGGGATGCTGGATATCTGAAATAAATCAGAAAGGGCTGGGGAAACAATGTAGATCTGTTAGGCCCCTTTGGTGAGCTGCTGGAGTATAGCAAGCGTCTGTGAAGCAGTACTTTCAGGAAAGGTCGTTGAGAAAATTGGGAAGGGAAACTCTAGTGGAATCAGCAGCACAATCTGTTCCAGTCTTCTCTAATCGGTGATACAGCTCAGTAAGACGTTGCTGAACTTGTCTATGCCAATGCTTTGCAAGAGCTGTGCACTAGTGTTTCTATCCCACCCTTTCCCCAAAGTCTTGCATTGATCACGTATATATCATTCCAGCATACAATTAACTCAGTGCTACGCTGTTAGAGATGCTTCTTTATAAGATGAGGTGCGAGCTGCCTGTTAACTAGGGCATGACTCATTGTCTCTCAGTTAACACTCATTAATTTATCAGTCATCTTAATGGGAATGGGTTGCTGTAGTCATCGTTTTCTCACTAATGCCTCAAAGATATAATGACTTATTGCTGTCCTTGCTCCTCTTACCCCATGCATATTGTTGGATTCAAATTTTAATATTCCCAAGGCCCTTCTTCATATCTGGTTAAAAGAATGGTGTTCAATTCTGTATCAAGCTGACCACTATTGGAGACCGTGACTGCAAAGAAGGGAAGCTTACTTGGCAAGTTCTTGGCAATGACCCATACACTTGAGTCCACCTTCATTTATTAATCAGGATTTGGTCTGAATAAATGTACACACCTGAATTGTAAGAATCATGAAGCTTGGAGATGTGTGAAGCAACATGGTTGTAAGAATTTCAGAATTGACATTGGGTCTTACATCAAAATCTGCAGTAGCATTCAAGTAAAATGTATCTTGTTCCAAGTGCTGGTGGAGGCTTGATGTTCGAACTGGAGGCCTGTGACAAGTGGTGTTCCACAGGAATCAGTACTGGATCTACTGTTGTTTGTTGATTGTATAAATAGTTTAGATGAGAATTTAGAAGGCATGGTTAGCAAGTTTGCGGATAACAAAATTGGCAGTATAGTCGACAGTGAAGAATGTTACCTAAAATTATAAAAGGATTGTGATCATTTGGGCCAAAGTGCTGAGGAGTGGCTGATGGAGTTTAATTTGGATAAATGTGAGGTAATGCATTTTTGTAAAATGAACAAGGGCAGGACTTACACAGTTAATGGTAGGGCCCTGGGTAGTGTTGTCGAACGGAGACCTAGGGGTTTAGGTACATGGTTCTTTCAAAATTACATCACAGGTAGACAGATGGTTAAAAATGCTTGCTTTCACTGCTCAGACATTGAGTAAAGGAGTTGGGATGTCATGTTGAGGTTATACAGGACGTTGGTGAGGCCATTTTTGGAGTACTGTGTACAGTTTTGTCACCCTGCTATAGGAAGGGTATCATTAAATTGGAGAGGGTTCAGAGGAGATTTACCAGGATGTTGCCGGGTCTGGAGGGTTTACATTGTAAGGATAGGCTGGGATTTCTGTCACAGGAGCACAGGAGGCTGAGGGGTGACCTTCAAGGTTTATGAAATCATGAAGGGCTTAAATAACGTGAATGGCTAAGTGCTTCTCCCTAGGATTGGGGGATTTCAAAACCAAGGGGCATATTTTTAAGCTAAAAGGAAAAAAGACATGAAAGGTAACTTTTTCTGTCATACATTGATTCTTATGTGGAATGAACTGCCCAAGGAAGTGGTAGAAGCAGATACAGTTACAGCATTTTAAAAGACATTGGGACAGATACATTAATAGGAAAGGTTTTAGAGGGATTTGGGCCAAAAGCAGGCTGTTTAGTTTGGGAAACTTGGTTGGCATGGACGAGTTGAACTGAAAGGTCTGTTTCCATGCTGTATGACTCTGACTGGTCCAGCTTAATCAGTCAATACTACTGACCCTCTAACAAAGCTTTTGTGCTTGTCCCAGCAGTTGATCAGCACCTTGCTCGAATGACTGTGGTATGTGAGAGCATTTTGCGGACTGGCCGACCAGGAGTTGATAATCATTCATGAAAGCTAATAGAATGTTATGGTTTATTGAAAGGGGAAATTGAATGCAAATAAAAATCAAAAGTCAAACAATGCCAGGTTATAGTCCAACAGGTTTTTTGAAATCACAAGCTTTCAGAGTGCTGTTTCTTCATCAGGTGAACTGGAGGAAAGTGCACAGGCACAGAATTTATAGAGAGAGATAATTGCAAGAGAATACAAGAAAATAAAGTTATACTTAAGTTGTACAGGGTATTGATAAGATCTCATCTAGAGTACTGTGTACAATGCTGGTCACTGTAACTATGGAAGGATGTTAATGTTGGAAGTGGTTCAGAGAAGTTAGGCCAGTATCCCCTGGAGTTTAGAAGAGTGACTGAATTGAAACATGTAAGATCCTGAGGGAACTTGACTGGGTGGATGTTGAAAGGACGTTTCTTCTTGGGGGAGAATCTAGAACTGGGGGCTGTGGTTTAATAATAAGGGACATGCATTTAAACCAAAGATGAAGAACCTTTTTTTTCTTGAGAGTTGAGTCTTTAGAATTCCCTTCCTCAAAAGGCACTGGATGCAGAACATCTAAATATTTTTAAGGCAGTAGATAGTTTCTTAATCACCAAAGGGATGAAAGATTGTTAACGAAGTGCAGAAATGTAGAGTTGAGGTTAAAATCAGATCAGCCATGGTGGAGCAGGCTCAAAGGGTCGAGTGGCCTACAGGATTACTGAGGTTAGCTGCAATCAAATACCAAGAAACTCTAAACAGACCTGGAACTGACTCTGGAAGCTTGCTTTCTATTGCTATGTCTATCCAAGAGCCACAGTAGCATATGGCATTCTATAAATGTACTTCTTTTATCACCCAGTGTTATCAGTTGGGAGGATGCCACTGGATTAGTACCCAGGGCTGGGGGAATCAGCTGGGGGTTTTGTTCCTTTGCTGTCCGAACTAGAATTTCCCCTATGCCCTTCAAAGATATCCTTTTTGTATTTATTTTAAAAATTATGCATTGTTATATTTATTTGCAGGGTTATTCATTGAAAATGTGCAACTCCAAACTGAACAACCACAGCTTCTGTCTGCATCTAGTTGTACCTGCCTTAATCCAGCCAGACATTGTCAACAACAATATTGTTCCTTCTCTAAGAAGTAACACTGATATAATATCAAACCTGCTGGTACTGTCTTTTTGATTTGACACCAAAAAATAACCACATGCTGGTGAAATCTTGGATTATCAATAGGAGTTGGCATTTAAGTAGGGAAAGAATTTTTTCAATTGTTTGGAGAAATGGCCTGAGGTCATATGAGCCTGTATCATTAATATGTTTTCCTTTCTTAAGGACGATCGCTACTGGGCAAGACGCAAGAAGAATAACGTGGCAGCAAAACGTTCACGTGATGCCCGGAGACTGAAGGAGAATCAGATCATAGTGCGAGCAGCCTTCCTAGAGAAGGAAAACTCAGCCCTGAGGCTGGAGGTAGTTGAGCTGCGTAAGGAGGTGGCACGGTACAAGAGTATCATCTCCAAATACCGACCTCAGTAAGAGACCCTCAGTTCTGGTGGGGGTGTGTGGTGTCAGAGTTTTTTTTTAAATAAAATTCTCTTTAAAGGGACAGTAACTTACAAAAGAGCACAGCTAACTTCTTAGTCACTTCTTCACCCGAAGAAAATCAAATTGAATGGCTTTTATTTTGAACATCCAAATATATTAATGAAGTATTGATCCTCCTTTCTCCCATCTTTATATTGTATTGAATAAATCTCGCTACTATTTAGGTGGCTATCTGGGTCAGCCTGTCAAAACAGTAATCACTTGCTGGGGAGATGAGGGTTTGATTTTTGGAGGAATGATGTTAAATTGGCCTGGAGCTGGTGCCATCACAACTCATCCTTTAGAGTACTGCACTGCTTCATTCATGTCATTCATGCTGTAGAAGCTTAGGCAATGACCTCGTAAATGCTCATTAAATGCTGGAATATGCCCTTTCAGAAGAGAAACTAAGAACACAGTAGGAATCAGCCCCCTGCTCCTGCTGTGCCATTCAGTAACAATCCCGCCCTATTCCCCCACTCCTATTAGTGTCCAGAAATCTGCCTTGTGACTGATGTACTTTAGCCTAATGGAATCCTTTTACTTTGTCCTGGCGTGTGGTGCCAGTTTACTTTCTTCCCTACACAGATTGGGGTTTCCCTCAGTCTGTGTAGGATGTATATGGAATCAGCCAGCACCCTTACAGTTCTGAAGCTAGCATAAGCAGTTCTGGACCAGGAGCTTTTCCACTGTAGCATAGAGAAACATAGGCACTTGCCTTCTGACTCTGGCACTTTGTCTTTTATTCTAACGTACTTGCACTATTAATGGGCCTCAAATCCCCACCGGCTGAATGAATGGTGGAGAAGTATCTTCAGAAAGATAATTCTAGCACAAGCATGGAAGCACATTGAGATCTTCACACCAGAGAGCTGAATCAATTGTCACGGCAGCAGACTCATTGAGAGTTGTACATCTTTTAATTATTTTTGTCTCATCAAGTTCTCACATGGTGTACATTTTGCTGAATTTAGAGGTGTGGGATTTGAAGTGGAAATTCTGCTCATTATAGTATCTAACTAGCTGTGGCACAGATCTTACTGTGTCCCTTTTATTTCAAGTGGTCCATGAAACTTGGAATAATTCAACTAAGATTTGGACTGAGAATCAGGCAAATGATATAAGCAAGGAGAAACTGAACTTTTAATTTAATAAAAGTTTGTATTCTGAGTGTTGCTGGGTGAAGGATGTGTTGTATCATTTATACGTCCTTATCCCTCTTTTCTTCCCTGCATTCTATTTCTAAACCTTCTCAGGTTGCAGAGCAGCTTTCAGTGTGGGTCACCTTTTTAAACTTGCTGATACCACCTGGGGTCAACATTTGCTGCTGCAAGCACATTTGCATTCTGTGCATTATTTTAAAAATCATTCCTTTCTGGTTGGAATCCAATGTGCTTCTTTCTACTCCTTTCTAAAAAAAACAGTTAACACTTTTCAAAGATGATGATTGTGATTGTGTAGAATACAGAAAAAGCTTGGTGTTGCGCAAAATGAAATCTCCTCCCTTGACCATCAAAGGGAAGTAACCTTTCTCTTGGGCATGCTGTTGCACTGGCAGCAGGAATTGTTCAGGAGCTGTACAATTTTAATTCTGTTTGAGACATCAGTTTTAAACTTTGGCTTTTTATCTTAACGTTCGTATTACCCAGCGTTGGGATGGAGTAACTTTCCAATGACACTCTCTTCTTTGTTAAAAAGAGAAATTGTTCTAAAATTGATACGACTAATGGATCTCCCTCAGCCTTGTGCACAGAATCGTAACCTAAATGAACCGTGGGCAGAGGGCAAGGGACAGTTGGATCAGGGTACAAAGATGTAATACATTTGCAATTTTTAAAGTTGTATATTTTATTGTATTTCCATTGTTCAGGTTGCAATGGAAACATGTAAATGTGACAAGTAGGAAGTTATATTAAACTAATGCTTAAAATCTTGGAATACTGCACATTTCTGGTCTCCATTTGATAATCATATAGAGGCAGTGAAGAAGGTGCAAGAAATAATTCTGCAGGATAATACTGGAATTGACTTATAACTTACCCAGAAAGGCTGAATATCTTTGTGCTGTTTTCGTTAAAAAGACCAGGCAGAGGAAAGCCTTTAAGAATCATGAAAGTATATATATATATGGAAGAGGAGTGTGGTTAGAATGTGGGACTTGCTGCCAAGAGGGGTAGTTGGGTGAGAAGAATGGATGGATTTAAGAAGATGATAGATAAACTCATGAGAGAGAAGGGATAGAAGGTTGTGCTTTTTTTAAGTATTTAATCATGCAACTTGTTTTTCCAGGACAAAGTTCTGCCCTTAAGATTTCTCCTCCACATTCTTACCTTGCTCACCTTAGTCACTTTTTGTTTTCCTTCTCATTTTTGATCAGTTTTCTACCAAACAGCAGCTACATCTCTTTTCTTCAGCCACTGTCTCCACCTTTGATTTACTCCATTTGGACTTCAACTGAATTTCCATCCTCACATTCCAAAATATTAATTCCATAAACCACTGCTTTCACTCACATCCTGAGATCCAGTCTTGATGCTATGTATGCTACATAGATGTACTTGCCCCTCCCTCTTCAGTAGCACTGTCCTTTGATTTCATCCTTCACGTCATCTGACACTTCAATGAGACTTCTTTACTTTTTATTTCTGAAGAAATCCAAACTTCAGCAGTAGTCCTTTGAGTCCCTATTCCCTTCAAATCTCACCTTTCACCATGTTTCCAACATCTACTCCACAGTAAACAGCACTGTCTCAACATTAGCATGCTTCCATTACACCCTGACCTCCATGAACGTAGAATTCACTATAGTAGAGTTTTTGTGGCTTCACTTTCCTGCTCACATTGTTTGTTTGCCAAGAGCTCCCACTGCCTTTTATGCTCCATATTGCTCTCATTCCCATCCTTTCTCTGGTTTTTGCAATTTTTGTTTCACCTGGACACCTCCCTCTTCCCCCTGTCTTCCCTTCATTGAAGGCCACAGTGGTGACATCAACTATCTCAAATTCCCTGTTCCTCTCTCGTATTCTAAACTGTCTCCCACTGAAACTACAGCTTCTGTTCTTTCTGGTCCTGCCCTGATTTTGTCATTAAACCTGCTGACTTAGGGTGGTGTGATTATTGTACAAATCAGCATCAACCTTGCTGAAGCAAAACATCAATCCTGAGACTTACCACTGCTCCATGGCGCCATCTTTAAACATCAAACCATTGTTTCCAGGATTATGACTGACCTAATTTTCTCAGGAGATCTTCCCTCCACAGCCTCCAACTTTCTCGTTTTCCCAAATTACAAACTTCTACCTTCTTCTTAAGATCTGCAATCAGGCCTGTTGTAGTAAATCCATAGTTTCAGTCTGTTGTCACCTGGTTTCGTCTGTTGTTTATACTGGTTTTCTTTCTTTTTTATCAACTCTTCATCTCCAACCCATCCTTTTCTCACCTTCATCCGTGACTCATCTGATGTCCTTGTCACTTGTAAACATTCTCTGTTCTAACATTCTCCTCTTCACAGATGCCCAATCTCTCCACACCGTGTCTAAGATACAATCTGACTGCTTTTTCCTTTATCGGTGGCCCCACCAGTCGTCTCCGCCTGGCTGATTTGTTCTTGAATTGAATAACTTCTCCATTTACTGTACTCCCCTTTACTATCCAGTATTTCTTTGAGAAGCTATAATGGTCCTAATTAGCGTGCCTGTTTGTAGAATGTGTGATATGTGGAAAAGAAATATTATTTGTTCCAGCCCCACCCATCTCAAGCACCCCAACCACCATCGTATGCATCTCTCTTCTAGTACCTTGATTATATCAGACCCATCTCCTCCTGCTCCCAACTTAAAAACTATTTCAACTTTGCTACTAGTCTCTGCTTTCCCTTACCTTCGTGTGGTCCATCTTTGACATTTTTTCCATTTCCTTTCCTTCCCTTCCTCAACGTGTCTCCATTTCTGTGGGTTTAACTATTGACTGTTATTCACCATGAACCCACTAACTCTCTCAGCAACTTTTGACCATACTTCCTCCCATTCCACCTCTCATAGGATTGTACACCATTATCCTGGTTTTCCAGTCTCTGTTGCATCTGTTCTAATGATGCTGATAACTTCTCTGCTTACCAACCAAGCATTTCCATTTGTCGTAGTTGATAAGGCTCTCAAGCATGACCGTTCTGATTCTGCACCAGTGTATCTCAAGCCACTGCTCCAGGTCAATAAGTTGGTATCCATTAGCATCATCAGTGTAGGTTTGGAATGAGAAATTGGCACCTGTTTGGCTCACAGGTATATGTACATTGTTGCTGAAATCAGTGTGTACGTGATGTTTGCTACCTCTCTGGCTGTACACTTGCCATTTTTTCCTTGGCATACTGCTTACTGTCTCCTGTCACGCTCCCAGCTTCTCTCTGTCTCCATTCCACTAGCTGTCCCACACCCTCACTAAAAGTGAGGAAGCAGGATTGCAAGCAGGATGGTTGCAGTGAGGGACCACAAGTGAAATGGCCAGAGAGGTAACAAGTGGGGCAGCAAGTAAAATTTGAAATCCCAGTATCTGATTTTAATCAATATAGAACATTTGCAAAATGCATTACTGATATCACACTTGCTAAAACACTTTGCATTGATTCTTGTTACAAATGTTCCTGTTTTTTAATTCTGGAAGCCATTTGCTGCATTAGCTATACATGAACAGTGACTGTACGGACAGTAATCGTGTACAGTTGAAGTGCCAGCAAATGCAGCCTTCCTGCACAACTCCTCGTGCCCTTTCCTTCACATCCTAAACCCTGTGTTCTCTCCTTCAACCCCAGCAAGTCCATATTCAATGTGTGATTTCCCCACCACTACTTCTCCCATTTCTAGTAAGATTCCACTGCAGAATACATCTTTCCCTCCCCTTTCAGCATTCCAAGGAGAATGTATTTCCTTTCCAGCTTCCTGTCCAATTGTCACGCAGTCCCTCTCCTCTGGAGCAAGCACAGCAGATGTAGCACTTGCCCTTTTATCTCCTCCCTTCCCGTTGTTTGGAGCCCCTGTATATTTTAGTAGACTGCATTCACTGCTCAGTGTAGACCTGCCTATAGAGGAGGAGATGTTGCAGGTTGGGTGGCTACTTTGTAGAGTATTTCCATTCTGTCCACAAGTGTGACACTGAACTGCTAGTTGTCTTATTTTAAATTCTTGTTCTGAACGCTCTCCTCAGCCTCCAGTGCTGTTCTGATGAAGTAGAGGTGCAGTGTTGGACTGGGGAAGACATGGTCAGAAATCACACGACACCAGGTTATAGTCCAGCAAATAGAGGAAGCAGAATGGAAGCACTCTGAGATAGGGCAGGAGGAGAGAAATCAAACGACAAGTAGGGATGTTGGTGCAAAGCAAAAAGGAGATGGTCATGGGACAGGTAAAGGAAGATGATGGTTCGGAGATGATGTACGTACTGCCTGACAAAATGAAAACAATAAGAATCATGTGAAATTGCTTAACTCAATACAGAGCCCAGAGGCTGCAAAGTGTCCAAGCAAAATATAGAATGCTGTACTTTGATTTTCATTAGAACAAAATCAGAAATCACACGACACCAGGTTATAGTCCAACAGGTTTATTCAAAATCACAAGTTTTCGGAGTCTCAGACTAACACATGAAGAAGGACTGAGGCTCTGAAAGCTTTTTTAAATAAACCTGTTGGACTATAACGTGATGTCGTGTGATTTCTGATTTTGTTCTAATGAAATTCAAGGTACAGCATTTTATATTTTGCTTGGACACTTTGCAGCCTCTGGACCCTGTATTGAGTTAAGCAATTTCACATGATTCTTATTGTTTTCATTTTGTCAGACACATGTACATCATCTCCTAACCATCATCTTCCTTTACCTGTCCCATGACCATCTCGTTTTTGCTTTGCACCAACATCCCTAATTGTCATTTGATCTGTCTCCCCCTGCCCTATTTCAGATCACTTCCATTCTGCTTCCTCTGTTTGCCATTCCATCTGTTACTCCTACCGGGTCTGTTGGAATGTCATCATCCTGAAACATGAAATATCTTTGTCTCTGTGCAGCTACTTCCCGACCTGCTGAGTGTTTCTTGTTTGTACTGTCTTGGAAATACGCTGCTTGCATGAGAAGGCTTGAGTAGAGCATAGGCATTGGCATCGGCCACTTGAGGTAAATGACTTATTTGCTGCACATTAAATTGCACTAGAATGAAAATGCCTTAGCGCAATCAACTTATATTCAAAGTCTTCATATTAACTTCTTACATCATGTTTCTGGTAGAAAAGTTGAATTGTGAGTGAATATGGATGATTTAATACTGGTGGGAGGCTTGAGGTTCATATTGGAATGGCCAGAAATCTAATCATAAATTGAGTGTTTCAATCTGAATGGGAAGAGCTTGAATTTTTAAAAAGAAGCTTTGTTTCTTTTTTGAAAGCTTTTGCCATTGTGGTCCTGATTCAACCAACATAATTGTCTAGCCATTACCATCATGCTTGTGTAGGATTGTATTCTGTCTCTTTCTCAGGCTTTTGCTGTGGCTGTGTGTCTCCCTCTGTGTCTATCTCTTCCTACCTCCAGTCTTCCAGGGGTTGATACTTGAACTCCAGCACAATGCCAAGAGCAAAACCCTAGAGAAAATTGATAGGCTTATTAGAATAAAATTGTTTTTGTTTTATTTTAAACCTACTTTAAAATGGTGGATGGCAAGGTGCCTCTCAACACCAGGAACCTGGGTTCAGTTCTACCCTCTGGCAACTGTTTGTGGAGTTTGCACATTCTCCATGTGTCTGCGTGGGTTTCCTCCCACAGTCCAAAGATGTACAGGTTTGGTGGATTTGCCATGCTAAATAACCCAGAGTGTCTAGGTGGGTTAGCTATGGGGATATATAGGGTTACAGGGATAGAATAAGGGGTAGGGCCTAGGTAGGGTGCTCTTTGGAGGGTTGGTGTGGACTCAATGGGCTGAATGGCCTGCTTTCGCACTGGGAGTTCTGAGCTGAGCTTTTGATTGTGGTGGTGGGAATGTTTTGTGTAGTCAAGGTAAGCAACTGGGTAACCATTGATTGGAGTGGGAAGATAGTGATGGTGGCGAGATTTGAGACTGAAAATTTTCTGGTGAAGCCTTCAGGGTTGGCAATCCTGCTCAGAGGGAGCCTTCAAAAACTTTGTCTTAGAGTTGATGCCTTCACTCCACAAAAGGAGTCCTGCCCATACCCTTGGCTGCTTGGACGGCTAAAGGACAGTTGTCCATTGTAGAGAAAGAGGGAGATTTCCCGGAAATGTATCTAGAGCTGTAAAATGCTGACTTTGCACAATTGCTCAGTGAGTATGCAGAAGATGAAAGGTGGTCTTGTGTATCAGGTGAGAGATTCTTCCTTCACCAACTCTTCCTGCCTCTATATCAGTAGTATTGAGGTTGTCACGGTATCAATAAGCGTTGGGGGAGGGACGTCTGGACCAGTTGCTGACTCTAGTTGCCATTGGTCACCATAAACCTGGTGACTTGCGAAGCTGACTAAGCCATGTATTTGTATTTATTGTTTTAAAAAGCACAACAGTGGTCACGCATTGCTCTATCCCTAGTTGAGGGTTTTTTCTTTGCTCAGCCTTTAACAGCTTGCTTGAATGAAATGTCATGTGTTTAAGAAAACATATATTGTGTATGTGGAACCAGTGTTCTGGCGCTGCCATTACTGTGTAATTAAATTCTAAATGCATCTATTATATAAACCATAATTACAGAAAGCATTTTATTTCAGGGATGTTGCAAAATAGAATCAAAATGGCTAAATACTGTGGAGACTGGAAACAAAGTGCTGAAGGAACTCAACCCCTCTGGCAGCATCTATGGAGAGGAACAAAGTGAAAGCTTAGAGCCCAGGATGACACCTTTGTAACACTTCAGTTCTGAAGAAGGGTCATACTGAACTTGAAACAGCTCCCCTTCTTTCCACAGATGCTGCCAGACCAGCAGAATTTCTTCACTGTTTGTTACAATCAACATGGTTCTCTGAATAACTAAAAAGAGTCAATGTTAAGAGCTAACGGATGCTGAAAGAGTGTTAATTTTCCAATTTGTATAGATTAGTGATGAGAATGGGTTTCAAATATACTCTTCTCTCAGGTGTCCTGATTGATTCATTGGTTTAGCTGCATCTCGGTCACATAACTTGAGCTCGGGCAGTGATTGTGTGTTTTAGACAGAAGCCTACCATCCTCGAGAGGCAGGATGGTGCACGTATAGCTACTGATTCAGTTGATATGAACTAAGGAGCTACAGCTGGCCTCTGTATCCCTTGGGTGAAGAAAGGAAAGAATCAAACAGGTTGCCACGACACTCTCCCTTGCCAGTGAACCCCACCAGAAAGTACACGTGGATATCGCGTGAGAATGGTATCAGTTACATGCACTGCTCTCCAGAGTTTAAAAAATTATATTGTGGAAACGTAGAAGTTTCAGAAGGGGCTTGACAAGGTAACTGATCAGTGATTATTCCAGCTGGTCAAGGAACCTAAAACACAAGGGCTCAGGATAAGGGGCTTATCATTTCAAACTCGAGAGGAGAAATTAATGTACTCAGGGTTGTAATTGTTTGGAACTCTCTATGCTGGAGGATTGGGAATGCTCCAATGTTGAAACTTTAAGTCTGGGATAGGCAGCATTTTGGTGTCTCAGGGATTCTAGGGATTTGGACAGTGGGCAGGGAAATGTAGTTGAAGCCAAAGACAATTGAGCCTGCTCCTCTATCCATTATAATGGGCTGAACAGTCAACTCCTCCATCCTGGTTTGGTTGAGTTATGGCTTTGATGGGCTCCAAAGAGAGAGAAGTCTATAAACTAGTGAACTGTCAACTCAAAGGGAGCAAGCTCAGAAGAAGAGATTAAGGAGTTGTAAGTTAGTATATTTGTGTATCAGGGTTATCGGTTTAAGCTGAACTTCACAGGAAAGTTCAAGTTGAACATGGCCTTTCACAACAGATGTCTGGTTCGAAATGTTCTCTCCAGGTTCTTGTTACTGTTTGATTGAGAGGCAGATGGAGAGTTTGCCAGTTCATGTGGCATTTTGGCTAGAGCATGTCACTAGGTGAAGTGGTTACTGAAACATTTCACCTCTGCTTTCTGGGTTCAAATCTGCACCCTTCTCACTCGCCCAGATATATTAATTCAGCTCTTGAGTGGGTGTGTGTCACAAACATAGGCTGCCAGCGGAGTAAACAGTGAGTTAATACTGAGGCAGAATGCGACTAGACGTGAGCTTCCTCTTCATCACATTAACTTGCAAGCTTTTACTCCTGGACTTAAGAAAACATTCCATTTCAGACACCCAATTGCCAGCACTTGTGTGATTGAGCTTAAAAACACAACAAGGGATAAAGTTTGTAACAGTATCCAAATACTGTGTTCCAATTTGACAGTGGGAGATTGGAGTGGCTGGCAAGGTTTTGTTAACTCTCGCTGGCTGTGGTAGTTTGGAAGAGGCCCTACTCTTCCTGATGTGGAGCATTTGATGATGGGAGGGGTCCCTGAGGGAGAGGGTAGCTACTTTTATTAAAACCATATCTGGGCTTTTAAACAGTTGGATCTAGTGCATGATGTGTATATTTTAAACCCTGTTATCTCTGAAACATTATCTGTATAAAATGTACATTCTTGCTGTTATTAAATGTGTAAAGTTTTAAAAGTCTATTTTTGATTCTGTTTGTTCTTTGTAGGACAATAAATGATTTTAAAACCTCAATTTGTAGATTTTTTTGCATATGCCTTACAACATAATACATATTCATTTTTTTCATTCATTGGATTGCTGAGTGGGTTGATTATTATTGCCCTTGAGAAGACACTGGTGACCCACCACCTCGAACTGCTGCAGCCTTAGTACTGCATGCATTACCCATGGTACTGCTAGAGAACATGATATTCCAAGATTTTTGACACTGTATCAATGGAGGAATACTGTAATTGCTTGTCAGCTTGGAGTTGGTGTTCTCTACATCATCTGACCTCTGTCTCTTGACTTAAGAGGGTGTGTGTTTGGAAGATGCTATCAGAGGAACCTTTTGAGAGCTACATTCACTTGGAGCTAATGAAATGTGAGGCTGGATGAACACAGCAGGCCCAGCAGCATCTCAGGAGCACAAAAGCTGATGTTTCGGGCCTAGACCCTTCATCAGCCCTCCTCTGATGAAGGGTCTAGGCCCGAAACGTCAGCTTTTGTGCTCCTGAGATGTTGCTGGGCCTGCTGTGTTCATCCAGCCTCACATTTCATTATCTTGGATTCTCCAGCATCTGCAGTTCCCATGATCACCTTCACTTGGAGCTGTTCTGGTGTCTGTGGGTGGTGCTTGTGAATTGAAGCACCTTATCACTGATGTATCTGTGTCACTGTGTTTGCAGTCATTTATTGGGGCATGCTTTGAGCAGAGTTGCTCCCTTTTTATTCCCTGCCGAAGATTCCGCTGCGTAATGTTGGAATGACCAACAATGATCATGGCAAGTGAAATATCCAATCTCCCACCTCACCAATCTGGAAGGGGCACCCCCTTTTTTGTAATCCTGATAACCAAGCACAGAATGGTTAATTGTGTCATGTTTACTGCAGACTCCATTTTGTAGAAGTGCCAAATGCCTCTGAGCTTTCTGCAGAAACTTCACTGTACAGGCAGATTAATCTGCAGCTGCCCTTTTGTTTTAAATCTAGCACCTGCTGTATTGCTCTGCCTTCGGTTAGTATAATCCTGACCCCTTCAAAGGCTTTGCAGCTCATCCTTCAATGACAGTAGGAAGGGCAGTGGTGAACCACCTCCTTGTCAGCAGAGTGTCTGGGTAGACCATTTAGGAGGGCAGTTAAGACTGTACTGCATTAGTGTGGGCCTAGAGTCCCATGTAGATCAGACCGAGTAGTGAGGGCGGATTGCCTTCCTGAAAGGGAAGGAAGTTAAAGCACTAGGAGTGAACCAGGTAGGTTTTTAACAACAGTCAGTAATTGTTTCATGGTCTATAATCCAGATTTTTCATCTGCATTTAATGCTTTAAATACCATGCTGGGATTCCGTCCAAGTTCCCATGGACCTCTGGATTAGCACTGTGCCTCAGTCTTCCCTATTTTGAGGGTAGTTAAGCATTGACTACATTGCAGTGGGTCTGGAATCACATGGAGGACAGACTGGGCATATTGCAAATGTCTTCCCTCAGAGTTAATGAACTAGACGTTTTTATTTGATACAATAGAGTATCAGTTCAGCCTGTGGATTTCTAGTCCAATACTAACATGCCTCCTTCCTTTCCTTTGTTTAAAAAGCTGTGTTTTACTGTTTAGGGTGGAGTGGATTGGAAAGATGCAGCTTGAATCAGTAAGTACATCGTCTGCCTTTGTTGACTTGGAACTTTGTTCTGTTGCATTGAGATTCACAATGCACCTTTTGCAAGTATTAGCAAATAATGCTGCACCTCATAATGAGAGCGCGACACCCTTCTTCCTCCAGCAACTGATTCTGGTCAAAGGGGCTGCAGCTATGAGGTTCACAAAACCAAATCCTGAGGAACAAGAAAGACCGGCGTTTGTCAGCTGCATTTGCTGCTGGCAGTGGGACAGGCAGCAAACCTCAATGAGGTTGAATTAATGCAGTTACATAACCGTACCTTTGACTCTCATTACGAGGGCCTGATTTGACTCTGACCTATTTGATTAAAGATGTCTGTTAGCTGACATTTGGCTACTTTTTAAGCAACCTTATTAAAAACAGTGAGATCTGTTTCTTGAAAGCGCTTTTATGTTGATTGCTGAAGACAAGTGGCGTGTGTTCATCGGAAGCTGGATGCACAGCACTCGAGTCTCTGATTTCCTGCTCCTGTGTGGGAGTATGCAATAGAGTAAAATTTATATAACACTCCTCGTGACCACTGGCTGTGTCAAAGTGCCTTCTAGCTATCCAAGTACTTTTTAAAAGTGTAGTTAGTGTTGTAGCAAATACTGCAGCTAATATACACCTAACAAGCAGACAAACAAAAAATGTAATAATAAACAATACAGGTCAACTTTTTTTTCTTCTATTGATCAAAACAGAAATTGCTGGAGAAGCTCAGCAGGTCTGTCAGCATCTGTGAAGAAAAGAAATCAATATGTCGTGTCCGGTGACCCTTTCTCAGAGCAGATGGTAGCTAAGAAAACGTCGATATCATAGAATCCCTGCAGTGTGGAAAGAGGCTTTTCAGCCCAACAAGTCTGCACCGCCCCTGCAAAGAGCGTTCCCACCCAGAGCCACCCCAATCTCCCACATCTAACCCACCTAACCTAAACATTCCTGGACGCTCTGGGCAATTTAACGTGACCAATCCACCTACTCTGCGCATCTTTGGATTGTGGGAGGAAACCCACGCAGACACGGGGAGAATGTGTAAACTCGGCACAAAGTCGCCCGAGGCTGGAATTGAACCTGGGTCTCCAGCGCTGTGAGGCAGCAGGGCTAACCACTGTGTCACCAAAATAGGGAGGGCGGTGGGTTAAGGAGTTAAACAATAGGAAAGAGACAGAAGAGCAGTTGGGCAGACAAATGGGTTGATAACGAACTGGCTAGGAGGGTGAGTAGTCATTAATGGAGACTATTAGTGACCAACAATAGATAGGGTGTAATGGCAAGGTCTGATAACAAGCCCAGACGTGTAGAGTAGGGGGCTAAGATTATTGAACTCAATATTGAATCCAGAGGGCCACAGAGCCGTCAAGCAAAAAACATGGTGGCGTTCTTCCTGACTCCCAGCCAGGTTGTTTTCAACTCCTTTATCTATCCAACTGCTCTTCTCTCTCTAGCGACTCTATCCTATCATTTACTCCCTTCCCTATTTTCTGTATATAAACCTACATTTTCCCAGCTACCATCAGTTCTGAGGAAGGGTCGCTGGACCGAAACATTAACTGATTTTTCTTTTCTTCACAGAAGCTGCCAGACCTGCTGAGCTTTTCCAGAAACTTCTGTTTTTGTCCATGATTTACAGCGTCTGCAGCTCTTTAGATTTTTCTTCTGTTGCTGTAGGTTGAGCGCATGGTGTTGGGGGTTGTATATTAGTGTGAGTAAAAGATGGATAAATAGGTCAGCACGGTTTGGCCGAAGGAATCAAATAAGCAATCATAGAATCCCTACAGTGTAGAACCAGGCCATTCAGCCCATCAAGTCCATACCAATCCTCCAAAGAACATCCCAGGTTCCTCCCATCTCTATAACCATGTATTTTCCATGGCTAGTCTACCTAGTCCAGGCATCCCTGGACACTATGGGCAATTTAGCTTGGCCAATTCACCTAACCTGCACATCTTTGAACTATGGGAGGAAACTGGAGCACCCGGCAGAAACTCTCGCAGACCTGGGAAGAACGTGCAAACTCCATGCAGATAGTTGTATGAGACTGGAATCAAACCCGGGTCCCGGGATTGAGATAGGTGAGCAAAAGAATGGCAGATGAAGCATGATGTAATGCATGTACTTTGGCAGGAAGTATAAAAAGTGGCACAGTATTTCTGTTGAGAAACAGTTGCAAGTCTGCATCATTGAAGGAGGTGGCTGTTTCACCAGGTGAATCACAGTAAATGCAGCAGTGATCGGGAAGGAAAATGTAATGTTTATTGCAAGGAATAGAAAAAGCAGAAGATTTTGCAACAGTTGTATAGGGGCATTGGCAGGGCCACATAGTCATACAGCCTGGAAACAGACTGTTCAGGTCAACCAGTCCATGCTTAACATAATCCCAAACTAAAATAGTCCCGCCGACCTTTCCTATTCATGTACTTGTAACTTTTAAATGTTGTAACTGTGCCCACATCCATCATTTCCTAAGGAAGTTTGTTCCACAAGTGAACGACCCTCTGTGTAAAAAAACAAATTGCCCCATTTTTAAAACTCTCTCCTCTCAAGTTAAAATTGTGCCCCCTAGTCTTGAACTCTGCCATCCTAGGGAAAAGACCTTTGCTACTCACCTTACCTATACCTCTCAGGATTTTATAAAACTTTATAAGGTCACTTCTGAACCTACCATACTCCTGTGAGAAAAGTCGCAACCTATCTGTATAACTCAAAACGTCCATACCTGGCGACATCCTGGTAAATCTCTTCAGAACCTTCTCCAGCTTGATAATATCGCCAGAACTGGGCACCCTGTTACGGGAACTGTTACTGAACTGCCTTTGTGGGAGTAGGTAGAACCAGGGGGACACTGTTTAAAAATAACAGGTCACCCGTTTTCAGTCAGAGATGAGACATTTCTTGCAGAAGTCATTAGTCTTTGGAATTCTCCAGAGAACAGTGAAGGCAGATTCATTGTATGGTTTTAAGTTTTCAAGCGAGTCGAGGGTAGACAGGAAGGTGGAATTGAGGCCACAAGTTGCAGGAACTCTCAATGTCTAGATTTTGTATGCCGGATAAACAGTCACCTGCGCTAGGACTCCTTGCAGGCGCTGCACAGTCTTTATTTCCTTTCTGCCTGTACATATTAAAAACCTTCAAAGCACGTTTAGGGAGTACGGAAGATTATTTGAGAAACCTGCATTGTCCCTAAAGCTGGGAAATTCTTTTCCATACGTGTTTATCCACTGCCAGCTTTATTGGATCTAGAGGTTAACTTGCAGGTAGAGTCCGTAATTAAGAAAGCGAATGTAATGTTGTCGTTTATCTCAAGAGGGTTGGAATATAAAAGCAGCGATGTGCCTCTGAGGCTTTATAAAGCTCTAGTTAGGCCCCATTTAGAATACTGTGTCCAATTTTGGGCCCCACACCTCAGGAAGGACATACTAGCCCTGGAGCGTGCCCAGCGGAGATTCACACGGATGATCCCTGGAGTGGTAGGTTTAGCGTATGATGAACGGCTAAGGATCCTGGGATTGTACTCATTAGAGTTTAGAAGGTTGAGGGGCTATCTAATAGAAACTTACAAGATAATGTATGGTTTAGAAGGGGTGGACGCTAGGAAGTAGTTTCCGTTAGGCAGGGAGACTAGGACCCATGGACACAGCCTTAAAATTAGAGGGGGTAAATTTGAAACTGAAATGAGACGACATTTCTTCAGCCAGAGAGTGGTGGGCTTGTGGAATTCGTTGCCGCAGAGTGCACTGGAGGCCGGGACGTTGGATGCCTTCAAGGCAGAGATCGACAAATTCTTGATCTCAAAAGGAATCGAGGGCTACGGGGAGAGTTCAGGGAAGCGGTGTTGAAATGCCCATCAGCCATGATTTAAATGGCGGAGTGGACTTGATGGGCCGAATGGCCTTACTTCCACTCCTATGTCTTATGGTCTTAGGGTCTTTAAGTTTTGCAAGGATGTACCCACAAGCTATCCTTCATCGTTGTCATCATCTCTGCCTCTCTGTGTGTGTGTGTGTGTGTGTGTGTGTGTTAGAGTGTTAGAGAAGAATATTGACACTGGTTCTGAACAGATTGTAAACCCTCAGATCTCCCATTCCACCAGAATACCTCTTGCTGCTTTTGCTGATAGAATTCCAACCCACAAGGAAATCATCCTTTCTGGAGAGGAGAAAGTAAACTGGTTCGAGATATAAACAGAAGATCTCAAACCAGGACTCAACCAACATTGCAGTTCCGGCTATCTCTGAAGATGCTGGAGAATCTGAGACAACAAGGTGTAGAGGTGGATGAAAACAGTAGGCCAAGCTGCATCAGAGGAGCAGGAAGGTTGACATTTCGGGCCTAGACCCTTCCTCAGAAAATCATTTTCTGAAGAAGGGCCTAGACCAGAAACATCAGCCTTCCAGCTCTACACCTTGTTACCTCAACAACATTTTCTCGTTTCCATCTCCAGTGGTGATAGCCCTCCATCTGCTGGCTGATTCAGGAGTTGCAACTAAAACCCGATCTGTCCAATGTGGCTGAAAGCTCGTAGAATCCCTATAGTGTAGATGCAGGCCATTCAGCCTGCATCCCATCCTATCCCTATGTTTACTATAGTTAACCCACGCAGCCTGCACAGCCCCAAACTCTATAGAGGAAATTTAGCATAGCTAATCCACCTAAGCTGTGCATCTTTGGACTCAGGGAGGAAGCTAGAGCACCCGGAGGAAACCCGCTAAGAAAATGTGCAAACTCCACACAGACAGTGACCCAAGGCTGGAATTGAACCCAGGTCCCTGGTACTGTGAGGCAGCATGCTAACCACTGTGCCCCTACGTTGCTGTCAGTTTTTGTTTGAAAGAACTTAGAAAGTCATCGATACAAACAAGTTCAGTGGGATTTTCTTTAAAGAAGAGAAATGTTAAATTTTAAAGAAATATGCTACTCTTTCTCATCCCCAGGTCCTGCATATGAATGCTGACAAAATCCTATTATACCTCATCGTCACCTCTTTCAACTCCTTCACTGTTTGCCTCTTCCCCTTCTGAGTGAGTAGAGATTTCCTTACACAAACACTGAAGACTGAAGACACTGTCTTCAATCCCCTCCAGAAACTCCACTCCCTTACCAATGACTCGAGGCTCCTTCTCCTTATCCATAGCCTCAACATCCTGTCTGAAGCTGAACCTCAACAGCTGTACTCTGGCCCTCACTAAGTTTGACACCTATCTCTGTAATGTCTTCCCACTGCCTCTGTTTTCCTGCTGAAAAGCCTAAAGCTAACCTCAGCTGAACATCTCAGGGGCTGACTCCTGTCATCCAGCCTCCATAAACCTCAACTCATCCAAAAGCTTACATACACAGATACATATATAGATACATACATAGAACATTACAGCACAGTACAGGCCCTTCGGCCCTCGATGTTGTGCCAACCTGTCATACCAATCTCAAGCCCATCTAACCTACACTATTCCATGTACGTCCATATGCTTGTCCAATGACGACTTAAATGTACCTAAAGTTGTCGAATCTACTACCGTTGCAGGCAAAGCGTTCCATTCCCTTACTACTCTCTGAGTAAAGAAACTACCTCTGACATCTGTCCTATATCTTTCACCCCTCAATTTAAAGCTGTGCCCCCTCATGCTCGCCGTCACCATCCTAGGAAAAAGGCTCTCCGTATCCACCCTATCTGACCCTCTGATTATTTTATATGTTTCAATTAAGTCACCTCTCAACCTTCTTCTCTCTAATGAAAACAGCCTCAAGTCCCTCAGCCTTTCCTCGTAAGACCTTCCCTCCATACCAGGCAACATCCTAGTAAATCTCCTCTGCACCCTTTCCAAAGCTTCCACATCCTTCTTATAATGCGGTGACCAGAACTGTACACAATACTCCAAGTGCGGTCGCACCAGAGTTTTGTACAGCTTCACCGTAACCTCTTGGTTCTGGAACTCGATCCCTCTATTAATAAAAGCTAAAATACTGTATGCCTTCTTAACAACCCTGTCAACCTGGGTGGCAACTTTCAAGGATCTGTGTACATGGACACCGAGATCTCTCTGCTCATCTATACTACTAAGAATCTTACCATGAGCCCTGTACTTTGCCTTCCGGTCACTCCTACCAAAGTGCATCACCTCACGCATGTCTGCATTAAACTCCATTTGCCATCTCTCAGCCCAGCTCTGCAGCTTATCTATGTCTCTCTGCAACCTACAGCATCCTTCGTCACTATCCACAACTCCACTGATCTTAGCGTCGTCTGCAAATTTACTAACCCATCCTTCTACGCCCTCATCCAGGTCATTTATAAAAATGACAAACAGCAGTGGACCCAACACCGACCCTTGCAGTACACCACTAGTAACTGCTCTCCAGGATGAACATTTCCCATCAACTACCACCCTCTATCTTCTTTCAGCATGCCAATTTCCGATCCAAACTGCTATATCTCCCACAATTCCATTCCTCTGCATTTTGTACAATAGCCTCCTGTGGGGAACCTTATCGAGCGCCTTGCTGAAATCCATATACACCACACCAACCGGTTTACTGTCATCTACCTGTTTGGTCACCTTCTCAAAGAACTCAGGAAGGTTTGTGAGGCACGACCTTCCCTTCACAAAACCGTGCTGATTAAAAGAGGGACCAGCAGGAGGTTGCTGTACACATTGGAGCTAACAACATAGGAAGAGACAAGGATGAGATTCTGACAAGAGAATTTAGCAAATTAGGCAGGAATTTAAAAAGTAGATCCTCGAGGGTAGCAATATCTGGGTTACTCCCAGTGCCACGAGCTAGTGAGGGTAGGAATAGGAGGGTAGAGCAGGTGAATGTGTGGCTGAGGAGCTGGTGCAGGGGAGAAGGATTCATGCTTTTGGATCACTGGGATCTCTTCTCGGGTGCAAGTGACCTGTATAAGAGGGGCAGGTTGCACCTGAATTGGAAGGGGATTAATATACCGGGGGAGGGGAGATTTGCTAGAGATACTCGGGAGGATTTAAAGTGGGGGGAGGTTGGTGTTGGGACCCAGTGAGAATAGGGATCAGCCTGATCTTGGTACATTTGGGAAAAGGAGTAAGTCAGGGCAGGCAGGAACAAAGTAGAGAATGAGTAAGGATCGATAAATTAAACTGCAATTATTTCAAAGCAAGAGGCCTAACAGGTAAGGCACATGACCCCAGGACATGGTAGGGAACATGGGACTGGGATATGACAGCAATTAGAGAGATGTGGCTCAGGAAGGGATAGGACTAGCAGTATAATGTTACGGGGTATTGCTACTATAGGAAGGATTGAAAGAGGGGCGAGAGAAGAAAGGGAGTGGCATTTTTCATGACGGATAACATTATGGTTGTATATAGGGAGCACATTTCTGGGAATACATCCAGTGTATTTGGGTAGAACTGAGGAATAAGAAAGGGATGATCGCCTTATTGTGATTGTACTATAGATCCTCTAATAGTCAGCAGGAAATTGAGAAACAAATTTAAGGAGATCTCAGTGATCTGTAATGATATTAGGGGGATATTATGGTCGGGGATTTAAATTTTCCAAACATAGACTGGGAATGCCACAGTGTTAAGGGCTTGGACAGAGAGGAATTTATTAAGAGTGTGCAAGAAAAGTTCCTGATTCAGTATGTGGATGTACCGACCAGGAGAAGGTGCAACACTTGACCCACTCTTGGGAAATGAGGCAGGGCAGGAGACTGAGGTGTCAGTGTGGGAGCACTTAGAATTACAGTCACCAGCCCCCACCAGTTTTAAAATAGTGATGGAAAAGAATAGATCGGATCCAAAAGTTAAAGTTCTGAACTCGAGGAAGGCCAATTTTGACGGTATTAGGCAAGAACTTTCAAAAGTTGATTGCAGGCAGACGTCACAGGTAAAGGAACGGCTGGAAAATGGGCAACGTTCAAAAACGGGATAACGAGAATCCAGAGACAGTCTGATCCTGTTAGAGGGAAGGGCAAGGCCGGTAGGTGGAGGGAATGCTGGATTAGGAGTGAAATTCAGGCTTTGATCAAGAAGAAAGAGGAAGCATAAGACAGGTATAGACAGCAGAGATTGAATGAATCCCCAGAGGAGTAGAACGGCAGTAGGAGTACATACTTCAGAGGGAAATAAGGAGGGCAAGAAGGGGACGTGAAATAGATTTGGTAAGTAGGGTCAAGGAGAATCCAAAGGGATTCTCCAAATACCTTAAGGACCAAAGGGTAACTAGGGAGAGAATTGGGCCACTTAAGGATCAGCAAAGCCCCATATGTGTGGAACCGCAGGAGATGGGTGGATATTAAACAGGTATTGTGCATCAGTGTTTACTGTGGAGAAAGATATACAAGAGAGACAACGTGGGGAAATAAATAGCGAGATCTTGAGAAATGTCCATCTTACAGAGGGGATGGTGTTTAACATTTAAAACGCATAAAGACCCTAAGACTATAAGACATAGGATTGGAAGTAAGGCCATTCGGCCCATCAAGTCCACTCCGCCATTTAAATCATGGCTGATGGGCATTTCAACACCACTTCCCTGCACTCTCCCCGTAGCCCTCGATTCCTGTGAGATCAAGAATTTGTCGATCTCTGCCTTGAAGGCATCCAACGTCCTGGCCTCCACTGCACTCTGCGGCAATGAATTCCACAAGCCCACCACTCTCTGGCTGAAGAAATGTCTCCTCATTTCAGTTTTAAATTTACCCCCTCTAATTTTAGGCTGTGCCCACGGGTCCTAGCCTCCCTGCCTAACGGAAACAACTTCCTAGTGTCCACCCCTTCTAAACCATACATTATCTTGTAAGTTTCTATTAGATCTCCCCTCAACCTTCTAAACTCTAATGAGTACAATCCCAGGATCCTTAGCCGTTCATCATATGTTAAATCTACCATTCCAGGGATCATCCGTGTGAATCTCCGCTGGACACGCTCCAGGGCTAGTATGTCCTTCCTGAGGTGTGGGGCCCTAAATTGGACACAGTATTCTAAATGGGGCCTAACTAGAGCTTTATAAAGCCTCAAAAGCACAACGCTGCTTTTATATTCCAACCCTCTTGAGATAAACAACAACATTACATTCGCTTTCTTAATTACAGACTCTACCTGCAAGTTAACCTTTAGAGAATCCTGGACCAACACTCCCAGATCCCTTTGTACTTCTGCTTTGTGAATTTTCTCACTATTTAGAAAATAGTCCATGCCTGTATTCTTTTATCCAAAGTGCAAAACCTCATATTTACTCACGTTGAATTTTATCAGCCATTTCCTGGACCACCCTCCTAAACTGTCTAAATCTTTCTGCAGCTTCCCCACCTCCTCAGTACTACCTGCCTGTCCACCTATCTTCATGTCATCAGCAAACTTGGCCAGAATGCACCCAGTCCCTTCATCCAGATCATTAATGTATAAGGTGAACAGCTGTGGCCCCAACACTGAACCCTGTGGGACACCACTCGTCACCGGTTGCCATTCTGAAAAAGAGCCTTTTATCCCAACTCTCTGCCTTCTGTCAGACAGCCAATCCTCAATCCAAGCCAGTAGCTCACCTTGAACACAATGGGCCCTCACCTTGATCAGCAGCCTCCCGTGAGGCACTATATCAAAGGCCTTTTGGAAGTCTAGATATATAACATCTACTGGGTTTCCCCGGTCTAACATACTTGTTACCTCTTCAAAGAATTCTAACAGGTTTGTCAGGCATGATCTCCCCTTACTAAAACCATGCTGACTTGTTCTAATCTGACCCTGCACTTCCAGGAATTTAGGAATCTCATCCTTGACAATGGATTCAAGAATTTTACCAACTACCGAGGTTAGGCTAATCGGCCTATAATTTTCCATCTTTTGCCTTGGTCTTTTCTTAAACAAGGGGGTTACAACAGCGATTTTCTAATCATCTGGGACTTTCCCTGACTCCAGTGACCTTTGAAAGATCACGACCAAAGTCTCCGCTATTTCCTCAGCCACCTCCCTCAGAACTCTAGGATGTAGCCCATTGGGGCCAGGAGATTTATCAATTTTTAGACCTTTTAGCTTTTCTAGCACTTTTTCTTTTGTAATGCCTACCATACTCAACTCTGCCCCCTGGCTTTCCCTAATTGTTGGCATACTACTCATGTCTTCCACTGTAAAGACTGACGCAAAGTACTTATTAAGTTCTTCAGCTATTTCCTTATCTCCCATCACTAGCCTTCCAGCATCAATTTGGAGTGGCCCAATGTCTACTTTTGCCTCTCGTTTAGATAAAAGGTGAATAAATCCCTGGGACCTGATCAGGTGTACCCTAGAACTTGGTGGGAAGCTGGGGAAGTGACTGCTGGGCCCCTTACTGAGATATTTGTATCATCGATAGCCACAGGTGAGGTGCAGGAAGACTGCAGGTTGGCTAATGTGGTGCCACTATTTAAGAAAGTTGGTAAGGAAAAGCCAGGGAACTATAGACCAGTGAGTCTGTCATTGGTGGCGGGCAAGATGTTGGAGGGAATCCTGAGGGATAGGATTTACATGTACTAGGAAAGGTAAGGACTAATTAGGGATAGTCAACATGGTTTGTGCATGGGAAATGGTGTCTCACTGACTTGATTGAGGTTTTTGAAGAAGTAATGAAGAGGATTGACAAGGGCAGAGCAGTGAATGTGATCTACAGGGGCTTCAGTAAGGTGTTCTTCAAGATTCCTCATGGTTGCCTGGTTAGCGAGGTTAGATCACACTGAATACAGGGAGAACTGACCATTTGGCTACCTTTGCTTTTCAAACTGGGTGCCTGTGACCAGCAGTGTGCCACGAGGATCAGTGCTGGGTCCATCGCTGTTCATCATTTATGTAAATGGTTTGGATCTGAACACAGGAGGTATGGTAGTAAGTTGCAGATGACACTAAAGTTGGAGCTGTAGTGGACAGCAATGAAGGTTACCTCAGAGTACAGCAGGACCTCAATCAGACGGGCCAATGTGCCGAGGAGTGGCAGATGAAGTTTAGTTTAGATAAACGTGAGGTGCTGCGTTTTGGAAAGGCAAATCAGGGCAGGGATTTACACACTTAATAGTAAGATCCTGGGGAGTGTTGCTGTGTGAAGAGACCTTGGAGTGTAGGTTCATAGTTCCTCGAAAGTGCAGCCGCAGGTAGATTGGATGGTGAGGAAGGCATTTGATATGCTTGCTTTTATTGGTCAGTGCATTGAGTATAGGAGTTGGAAGGTCATGTTGTGGCTGTACAGGACTTTGGTTTGGTCACTATTAGAATACTGCATGTAATTCTGATCTCCTGCTAGATGGAGGATGTTCTGAAACTGGAAAGGGTTCAGAAAAGATTTTCAAGGATGTTGCCAGGGTTGGAGGGTTTGAGCTACAGGGAGAGGCTGAATAGGCAGGGGCTATTTTCCCTGGAGCTTCGGAAGCTGAGGAGTGACCTTATAGAGGTCATGAGGGACATTGATAGGGAAAATAGATAAGGACATCTCCCTGGGGTGGGGGAGTCCAAAACTAGAGGGGCATAGGTTTAAGGTGAGAGGGGAAGACTTAAAAGGGGCCTAAGGGACAACTTTTTCACACAGAGGGTGGTATGTGTATGGAATGAGCTGCCAGAGGAAGTGGTGGAGGCTGGTACAATGACAACGTTTAAAGACATTTGGATGGGTACATGAATAGAAAAGGTTTCGAGGGATATTGGGCCAAATGCTGGAAAGTGGAACTATATTTGTGCCACCTGCAATCTGACCCCACCACCAAAAGGATATTTCCCTCCCCACCGTTATCTGCCTTTCATAGGGACTGCTCACCTCCGTGACTCCATCATCTGCTCCACACTCCCCACCAGCCCCACCATCTCCAGCACCTTTCCCTGCAACCGCAGGAAGTGCTACACCTGCCTCTACAGCACTCCCCCCCACCCCCCCCAACTCTCACCTCCACCCAAGGCCCCATACAATCATTCCAAATCCAGCAGAGATTCACCTGTACGAATCCTCCAACCTAGTCTATTGCTTCCATTGCTCCCCATAGGGTCTCCTCTTTATTAGGGAGACCAAGCACAGATTCACGCTTGGTACACTCCAATCAACAACACCTTCCGGTTGCAAACCATTTCAACTCCCGCTCCCGCTCCCCGGGCGACATGTCCACCCTGCACCTCCTTCACTCTCAAAATGAGGCCACAAGTAAACTGGAGGAACTCCACCTTATATTCTGCCTCGGGAGCCAACAGCCCAATGGCCTCAACATAGAATTCACCCGCTTCAAAATCTCCCCACGCCCAGCCTCAACCCATGTCCAGGCCTCCCTCTCATCCCCGCCTCCTTGACCTGACACAACCTGTCCTTCTCACCAATCAGCCCCACCCTTCCCACTGACCAGTCTCTGCAAACCCCTACTCGCATCCACCTATCACCATCCCACCTACCTTTCCCCAGCTCCACCACCAACACCCCCCATTTCTTTCTGAGCTCCATTCCCCCAACCCAGGCCTGATGAAGGGTCCTGACCTGAAATGTTGATTTTCCTGTTTAACTGATGCTGTCTGAGCTGCTGTGCTCCTCCAGCTCCACACTTTGTCGACTCTGATCTCCAGCATCTGCAGTCCTTACTAACTCCGAGGTGTTTACAGAATAACTGGTTGACATGGACATGTTGGACAGAAGGGTCAGTTTCCGTGCTGAGCAGCTCTGTGACTGTATGACTGTATTTCGGGAAATATTTTGGTGAGAGTGTTTGCAGACGAATCTGTGGAGCCAGCAATGGAAAGCTGAACACAATCCTTGAAGATTCACCACAACAGACACAAAATCAATTTCCCCTGGTAACCTCCACGGGTCCGTCTGGAGCAGAGTACAGGCTAAATAAATGGAGGTCTGTGAGTATTTCTGCAAAAATCAAAAGAGGCCACCTGCTGGCAGAGAATTTACAACATAGGACAGGCCATTCGGCCCACATGGTCTGTACTGCTGTTTATGGCCCACGTGAGCCTCAAACCATCCATCTTCAACCCAGACCATCCTCCTATTCCTTTGTCCCATTTATCTAGCTTCTCCATAACCTGCTTAATACCAAGTTCCCCATTCTCCAGATAAAGACGTTCCTGAATTCCCTCAGAGATAGTAGGAGCTGCAGATGCTGGAGAATCCGAGATAACGAGGTGTGGAGCTGGATGAAGACAGCCTAAGATGCTGCTTGTCCTGCTGAGTTCATCCAACTCCACACCTTGTTATCTCCTGAAATCCCCTCTTTTTTTGGCTATATTTATGTTCCCCTGAGCTTATTTTATTTTCCGTTATTCTTCCTGGGAATCTGCTTTTGTTGACAATCTGCAGTTGCCCTTTGAACTGAATAGCTTGCTGACCCATTGCAGAGAGGGGGTTAGGAGTTAACCATGTTGACGTGGGTCTGCAGTCACATGAAAGGACAGCAAACTTCCTTCCTTAAAGAGTATTAATAGATTCTGAGGATCTACATGATCAAAGCGTTAATCAAAGCTTTACATTTATAGAGTAGGTTATAGAGCCATACAGCATGGAAACAGACATTTCAGTCCAACTTGTCCAAGCTAACCAGATTTCCCAAACTAAACTGTTTGCCTGTTTTTGACCTGTGTCCCTCTAAACGATTCCTATTCGAGTGCCTGTCCAGAAGTATTTTTAACTGTTGTAACTTTACCAGCATCTACCACTTGCCCTGACTGTTCACTCTGCATACACACCATCCTCCATGTGTAAACTTTGCCCCTCAGGTCCCTTTGAAATCTTTCCCTTGTCACATTAAACTTCATGCCCTCTAGTTCTGAACTCCCCTACCCTCGGGGAAGAAATCCTTTACTATTCACCTTTTCTATGCCCGTAATAATTTTACAAACATGTATAATATCATGCAAACTCTTAATCTACACTGCTTCAGGGAGAAAAGATCCAGTCTGCCCAGTATTTCCTTATAACTCAAATCCTCCAGTCCAAATAATATCCTTGTAAATCTTTTCTGCACCCATTTCCAATTTAATAATATCCTTCCTTCAGCAGGGAGACCAGACTGTACACAGTACTCTAAGACTGTTGAGACTAGCTTTCAATTCCAAATTAATAATGGAAAGACAGTTGTGCTGAACTTTTTATTTTTCGATGTTCCAATGTATTCTGCTGATCTGTAATGTTGGACTTTGTTTTATTTTTCTAACATTTTCCCTTAGAATTTATAGGTAAGAATCTATAGCTAAGTTGGTGACTTGTAAATCTTCCATGTGAGCACACGTGAGAATAAAGCTAATTCCAATTCCTATGCCAATATCTACCAGTTACTGCAATTCAACTGATAAGAATCACTGAGTTTGGAGAAAGGCCCTTCGGCTCATTGTCACAACCAACTATTACAATCCCATTTCCCGGCACTTACCCCGGAGTCTTGTATGACTCAACATGACAAGTGCACATCTAAATACTGCTTCAATGTTGTTCTGCCTCTCCCACCCCCCCACAGGCAGTGAGCTCCACATTCCCACCACCCTCTGTGTGAAACAGGGTTTCCTTACATCTCCCTCTAAACCTCCTGCCCCTTCCCTTTAATCTATGCTCCTGGTCATTGATCCCACCACCGCCTGTCTACGCCCCTCATCACTTTATCCCTCTCAGTCATGACTGCCCCTCAGGCTCCTCTGCACCAAGGAAAGCAAACCCAATCTGTCCAATCTGTTTCCATAACTAGAACTCTCCAACCCAGGCAACATCTTGGTACATTTCCTCTGCACCCTCTCTAGTGCTATCACATCCCTCCTGTAACATAGACTATGGGAAGTTGGTTTGAGTTCGCTTGGCTGGGTGACTGCTTTGCAATGCAGAGTACTGCCTGTAGCATCAGTTCAATCTGTCCACCAGCTAATGTTACCATAAAGGATTCTCATCAATCTCTCCCCACGTCTGAAGTTAGGGTTAGTTTAAACCAGCCCCAGTTGGCCCTCCCTAACAGCAGCCCTGGGTCCTTTGGGATTGTGATGACTTTACCGTTACAATGTGGATTCCAGAACTGGGTACAATATTCTGGCTGAGGCCTAGCCACATTTTATATACTTGCAGCATCACCTCCCTGCACTTAAACACTATGTCTCACCCAATAAAGGCAAGCATTCCTGCGGATGCTGTAACTCAGGAACAAAAACAAAGTTGCTGGAAAAGCTCAGCAGGTCTGGCAGCATCTGTGGAGGAGAAAACAGAGTTAACGTTGCAGGTCTGGTGGCCCTTCCTCAGAACTGGGTCACCGGACCTGAAATGTTAACTCTATTTGTTACCTTCACAGATGCTGCCAGACCTGCCGAGCTTTTCCAGCAACTTTGTTTTGGTTCCAAGTATTCCATATACCTTCTTCACTACTTTCCTCTACTAATACCTTAATGGAGCAGTGGTCAAACTCATCAAGGTCCCTCTAAACCCTTGTGCTTCCCAGGGTCCTACTGTTCCTTGTTCATTGTAGGATCCCCACAGTGTGGGAGCAGGCCATTTAGCCCTTCGAGTCCACACTGACCCTCTGAAGAGCATCCCACCCAGCCCCACGCTTCTAACTCTATCCCTGAAACCCAATGCTTCCAGTGACTAACCCATCCAGCCTGCACATCCCTGAACACTTTGGGCAATTTAGCACGGCCAACCCACCCTAACCTGTACATCTTTAGATTGTGGGAGGAAACCGGAACACCCGGAGGAAACCCGCGCAGACATGGGGAGAATGTGCAACCTCCACACAGACCCAACCCTAGAATTGCATCTAGGTCCCTGACACTATGAGGCAATAGTGCGAACCACTGAGACACCATACGGCCCCATTTAGTCAAGTTACAGGTCCTCTTGTGGTCTACTGTTGAACCTGGCCCAGATGGCCATATGAGGAAGAGGTTGTAGGCCATAAAAGGGCTGGTTATAACTCACTGCCTGCATCTCTGCCTTAGCTATGTCAGTGGCTGGGCGTCCTTGGAGACAGAGCAGGCAGTGCTCATAGCTACAATGGAGGCCATACGTGATTGGTGGCACCGTAGTTTCTGAAGTGTATCACCATCCTGGGTAACATTTCTTTGTTCAAATCTGATCAGGTTTCTTTGCAGATTCAGTATTGGTGCAGAGGCCCATTCAGTATGGCTAATTGTGTTTTAGATTGTGTAAGCAGTCAGGATTCGGATCAAGACGGAGGTCCAGCTGCCTTCCGCGACCACTTCAGTCTTTGTTCACTGGGCTCACCCACAGAGCTGGAAAGGAGGCAGCTCCAGAGCTCTAAACCCAGTGATCCTGAAGTAACAATGATCTAGTTCCAGGTCAGGATGGTGTTATCGAGAATGTCCCCAGGAACGAAGGATTTCAGTTATGAAGGTAGGTTTGACAGTGTTGGGTCTGTTCTTGAAGAGGAGAAAGCTGAGAGGAGATCTGATTGGCCCAGTTCCTCATTGACCCTCACACTCACTGATTCCCCCACTTTCTGATACATTCTTCAACCCCCTCCTCCTGCCTTCTCCCCTTGGATCTTCTTACCAATCAAGAATTCACGGATTTCAGAGACCCACATAGTGGATGGGCATAGCTGGAAGTGAGTGCATTGGCATAGCATTGGCACTGTGCCAGCTCACCAGTCAGCATGCACAGACGCTTGGAGGGAATGTTGACTCTGAGGGCACATCCCCCTTGACTGTGCACCGCTCTGCTACCAACAACGGTGGGCTTGTCTTGCCCATTGATCCCAACTTTCCCAGGGATAGTGACAGAGATAACTGGGATATTGTCTGTGTCCCAAGGAACTGACAAGAAATGTATTGCAGAAATTCTTTAGACAGCACTTTCCAAACCTATAACCACTTCCACTAAAAGGACAAGGGCAGCAGGTCCAGGGGAACACCACCAAGAGCAGGTTGCCTTCCAAACCACTCACCATCCTGTCTTGGAATTTTTATTTATTCATTCTTGGAATAGGGCAGTTAAGCATCAATCACATTGCTATGGGTCTGGAGTCACATGTAGGCCAGACCAGGTAAAGATGGAGATTTAGAGACAATAAAAACTGCAGATGCTAGAATCCAAGGTAGCCAAACAAAACACAGCCCTGAAGAAGGGTTACACTCAAAGTATTGATTGCTCCTTTCCTCCAGATGCTGCCTGGCCTGCTATATCCTTCCACCCTTCTGTTTGACCACCAAGGATGGGGATTTACTTCCCTAAAGGCCATCAGATGGGTTTTATGTTGTTCTTCTTTAGTGTTGCTAGGTCAAGATCATGCAACTCACTACCACCTTTCTGAAGGACAACTGGGGATGGGCGATAAAGCTGGCCCAGCCAGCAACACCCACATCCCATGAATAAATTTTAAAAATAGATCCTTCAAGCTGTGAGACATCAAATTCCTTTAATATTGAGTTGCTGTTAATGCATCTGAAACGTGGGAAGACTACGAGGCAGCTGGAGATAATAAAAAAGGACTAGAATTTAAAAATCCTGAACCTGAACTGGAGAGAGAAGAGAAAGACAGGCGGACTTGGAAACTAGAATTGGAATTGCAGAGGGAAAAGGATTCAGAGAGAGAGAGAGAGCGAGAGGGAGGAAAAAGCAGATTAAAATAATGTGGTGTTAAAGTGGACCTCAGAAGCAAACTGTAATGAGGAGAATCCCAGTCATAATCCAAGGTCCAGTAAGGAAATGCTTAAGTCTGTACAGACCCTATGAAGGTTTGAGAGAAAAAAAAGTTGTGGAAGTATTTGTTATGTCAGTTGAGAAGATAGTAAGGTAAATTAATTGGTTGAAGGGAAATGTCCATCCAGAGTAAATAGACAGGCAGCATGAAGTGCATGTGTCACTGTCAGAGGAGGTTCCTGATGATTCTGTTTCTGTAAAACAGGCTGAGACAGGAGTTACATCTCAACCATCCTCAGTATCCCAGGGTAATGAGGCCATGAGTGAGAAAACAAGCAGTTCAGGGTGTTTCTGGATTGATAGAATCACAAACTGAGGCTGGACGTATTTTGGTGAAACCTCATTGTGTGCAGTTTTGATCTCCAGTTATTGTTTAAATTCACCACCTAGATGGGAGAAGCTGCGGGCTTGGAATTCCTGCAGTGCATCTTGTAGATGGTACACGCTGCTGCTCCTGACCGTTGATGGTGGATGGAGTAGATGTTTGTGGATGTGGTGCTAATCGGGCGGGCTGCTTTAATGAAGGGTACCCTTGCAGTAGAGATGGAACAGAGAAGGATCAACTAAACTGCTCCTTGGAATGTGGAGGTTGTTCTGCAATGAAAGGCCTTATAGAGATCTGTAAAGTCAGGAGAGGCACAGATAAGGTGGTTAGCCAACAGCTTTTCTCAATGGTAAGGGAGTTTAAAACCGGAAGGTGAGAGGGGAGAGATGCAAAAGGGTCCAGAGAGACACTTCTTTCACATAGACGGTGGTGAGTGTCTGGAACGTGCTGTCAGAGGTAATGGTGGATGTGAGTACATTTATAGAGGTACGTGAATGGGATAGGAAAGGAGGGATATGTGCCAAATGCAAACAAGTGGGACAAGATTAATTGTGAAAACTGGATGGCATGAACAATTTGGGCTGAAGGTCTTGTTTCCATGCTGTAAACTCTATGACTCAATAAGTAAATTGGCCAATATTCTAAGACAAGGCAATCTCATTAAAACATACAGAATCTAACAGTGTCAGGACAAGGGATTAATCTTTTGCAACTGGAATAAGGAAAGATTAATTCACTGAAAGGGTTGTGAATTGTTTGGGGGTGGCACAGTGGCTCAGTGGTTAGCACTGCAGCCTCACAGTGCCAGGGACCCGGGTTCAATTCCAGCCTCAGGTAACTGTCTGTGTGGAGTGTGCACATTCTCCCTGTGTCTGCGTGGGTTTCCTCCGGGTGCTCCGCTTTCCTCCCACAGTCCAAAGATGTGCAGGTTAGGGTGGATTGGCCATGCTAAATTTCCCGTAGTGTTCAGGGATGTGTAGATTAGGTGGGTTATAGGGGGATGGGGATGGGGATGGGTCTGGGTGGGATGCTCTGAGGGTCTTGTTGGGCTGAAGGGCCTGTTTCCACACTGTAGGGATTCCATGATTTATGATAAGATTTGCGAACAGGAGGAGGCCATTCAGTCCATCATTGAGCAGGATCATGGCTGATATGACTTCAACCCCACTAGATATATATGCCTCAGACATAGTCAATGACCACCTCCCCCGCAATATTCCCCACAGTAGAGTTACACAGACACAGTGGAACGTCACTTAGAATCATACAATTATACAGCATAGAAACAGGCCGTTCAGTCCGACCAGTCCACCCTGACCATGTTCCCAAACTAAATTAGTCCCACTCACCTGCGCTTGGCCCATATTCCTCTAAATCTTTCCTACTCATGTGTTTATCTAAATGGCTTTTAAACCTTGTAACTATACCTGCATCCATCACTTCCTCTAGAAGTGCATTTCACGCCACTCTGTGTAAAAAATTTGCCCCTCGTGAATTTTTTAAATCTTTCTCCTCTCTCTTTAAAAATATGCCCCCTGGTTTTGAACTCCTTCATCCAAGCGAAATGACCTTTGCCATTCCCTTCATCGATACCCCTTATGATTTAGTAAATCTCTATAAGATCATCCCTCAACCTCCTAAACTTGTGGAAGAAGTCCCAGCCTATTCTTTCCTTATAATTCAAACCTTCCATATTTGGCAACATCCTGGTAAATCTTTCCTGAACTCTCTCCAGCTTAATAGAACATAGAACAGTACAGCACAGAACAGGCCCTTCAGCGCATGATGTTGTGCCTACCATTGATCCTCATGTATGCACCCTCAAATTTCTGTGACCATATGCATGTCCAGCAGTCTCTTAAATGTCCCCAATGACCTTGCTTCCACAACTGCTACTGGCAACGCATTCCATGCTCTCACAACTCTCTGTGTAAAGAACCCGCCTCTGACATCCCCTCTATACTTTCCTCCAACCAGCTTAAAACTATGACCCCTCGTGTTAGCCTTTTCTGCCCCGGGAAATAGTCTCTGGCTATCAGCTCTATCCATGCCTCTCATTATCTTGTATACCTCAATTAGGTCCCCTCTCCTCCTCCTTTTCTCCAATGAAAAGAGTCCAAGCTCAGTCAACCTCTCTTCATAGGATAAGCCCTCCAGTCCAGGCAGCATCCTGATAAACCTCCTCTGAACCCTCTCCAAAGCATCCACATCTTTCCTATAATAGGGTGACCAGAACTGGACGCAGTATTCCAAGTGCGGTCTAACCAAAGTTTTATAGAGCTGCAACAAGATCTCACGACTCTTAAACTCAATCCCCCTGTTAATGAAAGCTAAAACACCATATGCTTTCTTAACAACCCTGTCCACTTGGGTGGCCATTTTAAGGGATCTATGTATCTGCACACCAAGATCCCGCTGTTCCTCCACACTGCCAAGAATCCTATCCTTAATCCTGTACTCAGCTTTCAAATTTGACCTTCCAAAATGCACCACCTCGCATTTATCCAGATTGAACTCCATCTGCCACCTCTCAGCCCGTCTCTGCATCCTGTCAATGTCCCGCTGCAGCCTACAACAGCCCTCTATACTGTCAACGACACCTCCAACCTTCGTGTCGTCTGCAAACTTGCTGACCCATCCTTCAATCCCCTCATCCAAGTCATTAATAAAAATTACAAACAGTAGAGGCCCAAGGACAGAGCCCTGTGGAACACCACTCACCACTGACTTCCAGGCAGAATATTTTCCTTCTACTACCACTCGCTGTCTTCTGTTGGCCAGCCAATTCCCTGTCCCTCCTTCTCTCTGGGCCGATCCCTGACCCTCCTTCTCTCCATTCCGATCCCTGTCCCTCCTTCTCTCTGGGCCGATCCGATCCCTGACCCTCCTTCTCTCCATTCCGATCCCTGTCCCTCCTTCTCTCGGGCTGATCCCTGTCCCTCCTCGGCTCCGGGCTAATTCTTGTCCCTCCTTCTCTCTGGGTCGATCCCTGCCCCTCCTTCTATCCGGGCTGATCCCTGTCCCTACATCTCTCGGGCTGATCCCTGGCCCTCCTGCTCTCCGAATCGATCCCTGACCCTCCTTCTCTCCATTCCGATCCCTGTTCATCCTTCTCTCGGGCTGATCGCTGTCCCTCCTTCTCTCCATTCCGATCCCTGGCCCTCCTTCTCTCCATTCTGATCCCTGACCCTCCTTCTCTCCTGGCCGATCCCTGACCCTCCTTCTCTCCATTCCGATCCCTGTCCCTCTTTCACTCCGGGCCGATCACTGTCCCTCCTTCTCTCCATTTCGATCCCTGACCCTCCTTTTCTCGGGCTGATCCCTGTCCAACCTTCTCTTCTCGCTGATCCCTGACCCTCCTTCTCTCCATTCCGATCCCTGTCCCTCCTTCACGCCGGGCTGATCCCTGACCCTCCTTCTCTCCATTTCGATCCCTGTCCCTCTTTCTCTCGGGCTGATCCCTGTCCCTCCTACTCTCTGGGCCGATCCCTGTCCCTCCTTCTCTCGGGCCGATCCCTGTCCCTCCTTCTCTCGGGCTGATCACTGCCCCTCCTTCTCTCCGGGCTGTTCCCTGTCCCTCCTTCTCTCCGGGCCGATCCCTGACCCTCCTTCTCTCCATTCCGATCCCTGTCCTTCCCCCTCTCCACTCCGATCCCTGTCCCTCCTTCTCTCGGGCTGATCCCTGTCGCTACAAATCTTGGGCTGATCCCTGACCCGCTTTCTCTCCGGGCCGATCCCTTACCCTCCTCCTCTCCATTCCGATCCCTGTCCCTCCTTCACTCCAGGCCGATCCCTGTCCCTCCTTCTCTCGGGCTGATCCCTGTCCCTCCTTCTCTCCGGGTTGTTCCCTGTCCCTCCTTCACTCTGGGTCGATCCCTGTCCCTCCTTCTCTCGGGCTCATCCCTGTCCCTCCTTCTCTCCATTCCGATCCCTGGCCCTCCTTCTCTCGGGCTGATCCCTGTCCCTCCTCGGCTCCGGGCTAATTCTTGTCCCTCCTTATCTCTGGCTCATCCCTGTCCCTCCTTCTCTCCTGGCCGATCCCTGACCCTCCTTCTCTCCATTCCGATCCCTGTCCCTCTTTCACTCCGGGCCGATCACTGTCCCTCCTTCTCTCCATTTCGATCCCTGACCCTCCTTTTCTCGGGCTGATCCCTGTCCAACCTTCTCTTCTCGCTGATCCCTGACCCTCCTTCTCTCCATTCCGATCCCTGTCCCTCCTTCACGCCGGGCTGATCCCTGACCCTCCTTCTCTCCATTTCGATCCCTGTCCCTCTTTCTCTCGGGCTGATCCCTGTCCCTCCTACTCTCTGGGCCGATCCCTGTCCCTCCTTCTCTCGGGCCGATCCCTGTCCCTCCTTCTCTCGGGCTGATCACTGCCCCTCCTTCTCTCCGGGCTGTTCCCTGTCCCTCCTTCTCTCCGGGCCGATCCCTGACCCTCCTTCTCTCCATTCCGATCCCTGTCCTTCCCCCTCTCCACTCCGATCCCTGTCCCTCCTTCTCTCGGGCTGATCCCTGTCGCTACAAATCTTGGGCTGATCCCTGACCCGCTTTCTCTCCGGGCCGATCCCTTACCCTCCTCCTCTCCATTCCGATCCCTGTCCCTCCTTCACTCCAGGCCGATCCCTGTCCCTCCTTCTCTCGGGCTGATCCCTGTCCCTCCTTCTCTCCGGGTTGTTCCCTGTCCCTCCTTCACTCTGGGTCGATCCCTGTCCCTCCTTCTCTCGGGCTCATCCCTGTCCCTCCTTCTCTCCATTCCGATCCCTGGCCCTCCTTCTCTCGGGCTGATCCCTGTCCCTCCTCGGCTCCGGGCTAATTCTTGTCCCTCCTTATCTCTGGCTCATCCCTGTCCCTCCTTCTCTCCTGGCCGATCCCTGACCCTCCTTCTCTCCACTCCGATCCCTGCCCCTCCTTCTCTCCGGGCTGATCCCTGTCCCTACATCTCTCGGGCTGATCCCTGGCCCTCCTGCTCTCCGAATCGATCCCTGTCCCTCCTTCTCTCCATTCCGATCCCTGTCCCTCCTTCTCTCGGGCCGATCCCTGTCCCTCCTTCTCTCGGGCTGATCCCTGCCCCTCCTTCTCTCCGGGCTGTTCCCTGTCCCTCCTTCTCTCCAGGCCGATCCCTGACCCTCCTTCTCTCCATTCCGATCCCTGTCCCTCCTTCTCTCGGGCTGATCCCAGTCCCTCCTTCTCTCCGGGCCGATCCCTGTCCTTCCCCCTCTCCACTCCGATCCCTGTCCCTCCTTCTCTCGGGCTGATCCCTGTCGCTACAAATCTCGGGCTGATCCCTGACCCGCTTTCTCTCCGGGCCGATCCCTTACCCTCCTCCTCTCCATTCCGATCCCTGTCCCTCCTTCACTTCGGGCCGATCCCTGTCCCTCCTTCTCTCGGGCTGATCCCTGTCCCTCCTTCTCTCCGGGTTGTTCCCTGTTCCTCCTTCTCTCCGGGTTGTTCCCTGTCCCTCCTTCACTCTGGGTCGATCCCTGTCCCTCCATCTCTCCAATCTGATCCCTGTCCCTCCTTCTCTCGGGCTCATCCCTGTCCCTCCTTCTCTCCATTCCGATCCCTGTCCCTCCTCGGCTCCGGGCTAATTCTTGTCCCTCCTTCTCTCTGGGTCGATCCCTGCCCCTCCTTCTCTCCGGGCTGATCCCTGTCCCTACATCTCTCGGGCTGATCCCTGGCCCTCCTGCTCTCCGAATCGATCCCTGACCCTCCTTCTCTCCATTCCGATCCCTGTTCATCCTTCTCTCGGGCTGATCCCTGTCCCTCCTTCACTCCGGGCCGATCCCTGTCCCTCCTTCTCTCCATTCTGATCCCTGACCCTCCTTCACTCCGGGCCGATCCCTGACCCTCCTTCTCTCCATTCCGATCCCTGTTCATCCTTCTCTCGGGCTGATCCCTGTCCCTCCTTCACTCCGGGCCGATCACTGTCCCTCCTTCTCTCCATTTCGATCCCTGACCCTCCTTTTCTCGGGCTGATCCCTGTCCAACCTTCTCTTCTCGCCGATCCCTGACCCTCCTTCTCTCCATTCCGATCCCTGTCCCTCCTTCACTCCGGGCCGATCCCTGACCCTCCTTCTCTCCATTTCGATTCCTGTCCCTCTTTCTCTCGGGCTGATCCCTGTCCAACCTTCTCTTCTCGCCGATCCCTGTCCCTCCTTCTCTCGGGCTGATCCCTGTCCCTTCTCCTCTCCATTCCGATCCCTGTCCCTCCTTCTCTCGGGCTGATCCCTGTCGCTACAAATCTCGGGCTGATCCCAGACCCGCTCTCTCTCCGGGCCGATCCCTTACCCTCCTTCACTCCGGGCCGATCCCTGTCCCTCCTTCT
This sequence comes from Stegostoma tigrinum, assembly GCF_030684315.1. NCBI lineage: Eukaryota > Metazoa > Chordata > Chondrichthyes > Orectolobiformes > Stegostomatidae > Stegostoma > Stegostoma tigrinum. The sequence goes on from NC_081391.1 coordinate 6,269,360, forward strand.
CTCCGGGTTGTTCCCTGTCCCTCCTTCAATCTGGGTCGATCCCTGTCCCTCCATCTCTCCAATCCGATCCCTGTCCCTCCTTCTCTCGGGCTCATCCCTGTCCCTCCATCTCTCCAATCCGATCCCTGTCCCTCCTTCACTCTGGGTCGATCCCTGTCCCTCCTTCTCTCCATTCTGATCTCTGTCCCTCCTTCTCTCTGGGTCGATCCCTGTCCCTTCTTCTCTCTGGGTCGATCCCTGTCCTTCCTTCTCTCGGGCCGATTCCTGTCCCTCCTTTTCACTGGGTCAATCCCTGTCCCACCTTCTCTCCGGGTTGTTCCGTGTCCCTCCTACTCTCCAGGCCGATCCCTGACCCTCCTTCTCTCGGGCCGATCCCTGTCCCTCCTTCTATTGGGCCGATCCCTGTCCCTCCTTCTCTCCGGGCTGATCCCTTACCCTCCTTCTCTCCATTCCGATCCCTGTCCCTCCTTGTCTCTGGGCCGATCCCTGTCCGTCCTTTTCTCCGGGCCAATCCCTGTCCCTCATTTTCTCCGGGCCGATCCCTGTCCGTCCTACACTCCGGGCCGATCCCTGTCCCTCCTTCTCTCGGGCTGATCCCTGTCCTCCTTCTCTCCGGGTTGCTCCCTGTCCCTCCTTCTCTCTGGGTCGATCCCTGTACCTCCTTCTCTCAATTCCGATCCCTGTCCCTCCTTCACTCGGGCTGATCCCTGTCCCTCCTTCTCTCTGGGCCGATCCCTTACCCTCCTTCTCTCCATTCCGATCCCTGTCCCTCCTTGTCTCTGGGCCAATCCCTGTCCGTCCTTTTCTCCGGGCCGATCCCTGTCCCTCCTTCTCTCCGGGCCGATCCCTGTCCGTCCTTCACTCCGGGCCGATCCCTGTCCCTCCTTCTCTCAGGCTGATCCCTGTCCCTCCTTCTCTCCAGGTTGTTCCCTGTCCCTCCTTCTCTCTGGGTCGATCCCTGTCCCTCCTTCTCTCCATTCCGATCCCTGTCCCTCCTTCTCTCGGGCTGATCCCTGTCACTCCTTCTCTCCATTCCGAACCCTGTCCCTCCTTCTCTCCGGGCCGATCCCTGACCCTCCTTCTCTCCATTCCGATCCCTGTCCCTCCTTCTCTCCGGGACGATCCCTGACGCTCCTTCTCTCCATTCCGATTCCGGTCCCTCCTTCTCTCGGGCTGATCCCTGTCCCTCCTCCTCTCCGGGCTAATTCTTGTCCCTCCTTCTCTCTGGATCGATCCCTGTCCCTCCTTCTCTCGGGCTGATCCCTGTCACTCCTTCTCTCCATTCCGATCCCTGTCCCTCCTTCTCTCCGGGCCGATCCCTGACCCTCCTTCTCTCCATTCCGATCCCTGTCCCTCCTGCTCTCCGAATCAATCCCTGGCCCTCCTTCTCTCCATTCCGATCCCTATTCATCCTTCTCTCGGGCTGATCCCTGACCCTCCTTCTCTCCTGGCCAATCCCTGACACTCCTTCTCTCCATTCCGATCCCTGTCCAACCTTCTCTTCTCGCCGATCCCTGACCCTCCTTCTCTCCATTCCGATCCCTGTCCCTCCTTCACTCCGGGCCGATCCCTGACCCTCCTTCTCTCCGGCTTGTTCCGTGTCCCTCCTACTCTCCGGGCCGATCCCTGTCCTTCCTTCTCTCGGGCCGATCCCTGTCCCTCCTTCTCTCGGGCCGATCCCTATCCCTCCTTCTCTCCGGGCCGATCCCTGACCCTCCTTCTCTCCATTCCGACCCCTGTCCCTCCTTCTCTCGGGCTTATCCCAGTCCCTTCTTCTCTCCAGGCTGATCCCTGTCCTTCCCCCTCTCCACTCCGATCCCTGTCCCTCCTTCTCTCGGGCTGATCCCTGTCCCTTCTCCTCTCCATTCCGATCCCTGTCCCTCCTTCTCTCGGGCTGATCCCTGTCGCTACAAATCTCGGGCTGATCCCTGACCCGCTTTCTCTCCGGGCCGATCCCTTACCCTCCTTCTCTCCATTTCGATCCCTGACCCTCCTTTTCTCGGGCTGCTCCCTGACCCGCTTTCTCTCCGGGCCGATCCCTGACCCTCCTTCTCTCCATTCCGATCCCTGTCCCTCCTTCACTCCGGGCCGATCCCTGACCCTCCTTCTCTCCATTTCGATCCCTGTCCCTCCTTCTCTCGGGCTGATCCGTGTGCCTTCTCCTCTCCGGCTTGTTCCGTGTCCCTCCTACTCTCTGGGCCGATCCCTGTCCCTCCTACTCTCTGGGCCGATCCCTGTCCCTCCTTCTCTCCGGGCCGATCTCTGTCCCTCCTTCTCTCTGGGTCGATCCCTGTCCCTTCTTCTCTCTGGGTCGATCCCTGTTCTTCCTTCTCTCGGGCCGATTCCTGTCCCTCCCTTTCACTGGGTCAATCCCTGTCCCACCTTCTCTCCGGGTTGTTCCGTGTCCCTCCTACTCTCCAGGCCGATCCCTGACCCTCCTTCTATTGGGCTGATCTCTGTCCCTCCTTCTCTCGGGCCGATCCCTGTCCCTCCTTCTCTCGGGCCGATCCCTGTCCCTCCTTCTCTCCGGGCTGATCCCTTACCCTCCTTCTCTCCATTCCGATCCCTGTCCCTCCTTGTCTCTGGGCCGATCCCTGTCCGTCCTTTTCTCTGGGCCAATCCCTGTCCCTCATTCTCTCCGGGCTGATCCCTGTCCATCCTACACTCCGGGCCGATCCCTGTCCCTCCTTCTCTCGGGCTGATCCCTGTCCTCCTTCTCTCCGGGTTGCTCCCTGTCCCTCCTTCTCTCTGGGTCGATCCCTGTCCCTCCTTCTCTCTGGGCCGATCCCTTACCCTCCTTCTCTCCATTCCAATCCCTGTCCCTCCTACTCTCTGGGCCGATCCCTGTCCCTCCTTCTCTCGGGCCGATCCCTGCCCCTCCTTCTCTCCGGGCTGTTCCCTGTCCCTCCTTCTCTCCGGGCCGATCCCTGACCCTCCTTCTCTCCATTCCGATCCCAGTCCCTCCTTCCCTCGGGCCGATCCCTGTCCTTCCCCCTCTCCACTCCGATCCCTGTCCCTCCTTCTCTCGGGCTGATCCCTGTCCCTTCTCCTCTCCATTCCGATCCCTGTCCCTCCTTCTCTCGGGCTGATCCCTGTCGCTACAAATCGCGGGCTGATCCCTGACCCGCTTTCTCTCCGGGCCGATCCCTTACCCTCCTTCTCTCCATTCCGATCCCTGTCCCTCCGTCTCTCTGGGCCGATCCCTATCCGTCCTTTTCTCCGGGCCGATCCCTGTCCCTCCTTCTCTCCGGGTCGATCTCTGTCCGTCCTTCACTCCGGGCCGATCCCTGTCCCTCCTTCTCTCGGGCTGATCCCTGTCCCACCTTCTCTCCGGGTTGTTCCCTGTCCCTCCTTCTCTCTGGGTCGATCCCTGTCCCTCCATCTCTCCAATCCAATCCCTGTCCCTCCTTCTCTCTGGGCTGATCCCTGTCCCTACTTCTCTCCATTCCGATCTCTGTCCCTCCTTCTCTCTGGGTTGTTCCCTGTCTCTCCTTCTCTCGGGCTGATCCCTGTCCTTCCTTCTCTACGGGCTGATCCCTGTCCCTCCTTCTCTCTGGGTTGATCCCTGTCCGTCTTTCTCTCTGGGTCGATCCCTGTCTCTCCTTCTCTCTAAGCTGATCCCTGTCCCTCCTTCTCTCCATTCCGATCTCTGTCCCTCCTTCTCTCTGGGTCGATCCCTGTCCCTTCTTCTCTCTGGGTCGATCCCTGTTCTTCCTTCTCTCGGGCCGATTCCTGTCCCTCCTTTTCACTGGGTCAATCCCTGTCCCACCTTCTCTCCAGGTTGTTCCGTGTCCCTCCTACTCTCCAGGCCGATCCCTGACCCTCCTTCTATTGGGCTGATCCCTGTCCCTCCTTCTCTCGGGCCGATCCCTGTCCCTCCTTCTATCGGGCCGATCCCTGTCCCTCCTTCTCTCCGGGCTGATCCCTTACCCTCCTTCTCTCCATTCCGATCCCTGTCCCTCCTTCTCTCTGGGCCGATCCCTGTCCGTCGTTTTCTCCGGGCCAATCCCTGTCCCTCATTCTCTCCGGGCCGATCCCTGTCCGTCCTTCACTCCGGGCCGATCCCTGTCCCTCCTTCTCTCGGGCTGATCCCTGTCCCTCCTTCTCTCCGGGTTGCTCCCTGTCCCTCCTTCTCTCTGGGTCGATCCCTGTACCTCCTTCTCTCAATTCCGATCCCTGTCCCTCCTTCACTCGGGCTGATCCCAGTCCCTCCTTCTCTCCGGGCCGATCCCTGTCCTTCCCCCTCTCCACTCCGATCCCTGTCCCTCCTTCTCTCGGGCTGATCCCTGTCCCTTCTCCTCTCCATTCCGATCTCTGTCCCTCCTTATCTCCATTCCGATCCCTGTCCCTCCTTCTCTCGGGCTGATCCCTGTCGCTACAAATCGCGGGCTGATCCCTGACCCGCTTTCTCTCCGGGCCGATCCCTTACCCTCCTTCTCTCCATTCCGATCCCTGTCCCTCCGTCTCTCTGGGCCGATCCCTGTCCGTCCTTTTCTCCGGGCCGATCCCTGTCCCTCTTTCTCTCCGGGTCGATCTCTGTCCGTCCTTCACTCCGGGCCGATCCCTGTCCCTCCTTCTCTCGGGCTGATCCCTGTCCCACCTTCTCTCCGGGTTGTTCCCTGTCCCTCCTTCTCTCTGGGTCGATCCCTGTCCCTCCTTCTCTCCAATCCGATCCCTGTCCCTCCTTCTCTCTGGGCCGATCCCTGTCCCTACTTCTCTCCATTCCGATCTCTGTCCCTCCTTCTCTCTGGGTTGTTCCCTGTCTCTCCTTCTCTCGGGCTGATCCCTGTCCTTCCTTCTCTACGGGCTGATCCCTGTCCCTCCTTCTCTCTGGGTTGATCCCTGTCCGTCTTTCTCTCTGGGTCGATCCCTGTCTCTCCTTCTCTCTAAGCTGATCCCTGTCCATCCTTCTCTCCATTCCGATCTCTGTCCCTCCTTCTCTCTGGGTCGATCCCTGTCCCTTCTTCTCTCTGGGTCGATCCCTGTTCTTCCTTCTCTCGGGCCGATTCCTGTCCCTCCTTTTCACTGGGTCAATCCCTGTCCCACCTTCTCTCCGGGTTGTTCCGTGTCCCTCCTACTCTCCAGGCCGATCCCTGACCCTCCTTCTATTGGGCTGATCCCTGTCCCTCCTTCTCTCAGGCCGATCCCTGTCCCTCCTTCTCTCGGGCCGATCCCTGTCCCTCCTTCTATCGGGCCGATCCCTGTCCCTCCTTCTCTCCGGGCTGATCCCTTACCCTCCTTCTCTCCATTCCGATCCCTGTCCCTCCTTCTCTCTGGGCCGATCCCTGTCCGTCGTTTTCTCCGGGCCAATCCCTGTCCCTCATTCTCTCCGGGCCGATCCCTGTCCGTCCTTCACTCCGGGCCGATCCCTGTCCCTCCTTCTCTCGGGCTGATCCCTGTCCTCCTTCTCTCCGGGTTGCTCCCTGTCCCTCCTTCTCTCTGGGTCGATCCCTGTACCTCCTTCTCTCAATTCCGATCCCTGTCCCTCCTTCACTCGGGCTGATCCCTGTCCCTCCTTCTCTCTGGGCCGATCCCTTACCCTCCTTCTCTCCATTCCGATCCCTGTCCCTCCTTGTCTCTGGGCCAATCCCTGTCCGTCCTTTTCTCCGGGCCGATCCCTGTCCCTCCTTCTCTCCGGGCCGATCCCTGTCCGTCCTTCACTCCGGGCCGATCCCTGTCCCTCCTTCTCTCAGGCTGATCCCTGTCCCTCCTTCTCTCCGGGTTGTTCCCTGTCCCTCCTTCTCTCTGGGTCGATCCCTGTCCCTCTTTCTCTCCATTCCGATCCCTGTCCCTCCTTCTCTCGGGCTGATCCCTGTCACTCCTTCTCTCCGGACCGATCCCTGTCTCTCCTTCTCTCCGGGCCGATCCCTGACCCTCCTTCTCTCCATTCCGATCCCTGTCCCTCCTTCTCTCCATTCTGATCCCTGCCCTTGCTTCTCTCCGTTCCGATCCCTGTCCCTCCTTCTCTCCGGGCCGATCCGATCCCTGACCCTCCTTCTCTCCATTCCGATCCCTGTCCCTCCTTCTCTCGGGCTGATCCCTGTCCCACCTCGGCTCTGGGCTAATTCTTGTCCCTCCTTCTCTCTGGGTCGATCCCTGCCCCTCCTTCTCTCCGGGCTGATCCCTGTCCCTACATCTCTCGGGCTGATCCCTGGCCCTCCTGCTCTCCGAATCGATCCCTGACCCTCCTTCTCTCCATTCCGATCCCTGTTCATCCTTCTCTCGGGCTGATCCCTGTCCCTCCTTCTCTCCAGGCCGATCCATGTCCCTCCTTCTCTCCATTCCGATCCCTGACCCTCCTTCTCTCCATTCCGATCCCTGTTCATCCTTCTCTCGGGCTGATCCCTGGCCCTCCTGCTCTCCGAATCGATCCCTGACCCTCCTTCTCTCCATTCCGATCCCTGTTCATCCTTCTCTCGGGCTGATCCCTGTCCCTCCCTCTCTCCGGGTCAATCCCTGTCCCACCTTCTCTCCGGGCTGATCTGTGTCCCTCCTTCTCTCCGGGTTGTTCGCTGTCCCTCCTTCTCTCTAGGGTGATCTGTGTCCCTCCTCCTCTCCGGGTTGTTCCGTGTCCCTCCTACTCTCCAGGACGATCCCTGACCCTCCTTCTATTGGGCTGATCCCCGTCCCTCCTTCTCTCGGGCTGATCCCTGTCCCTCCTTCTCTCCGGGACGATCCCTGACCCTCCCTCTCTCCATTCCGATCCTGGTCCCTCCTTCTCTCCGGGACGATCCCTGACCCTCCTTCTATTGGGCTGATCCCCGTCCCTCCTTCTCTCGGGCTGATCCCTGTCCCTCCTTCTCTCCGGGACGATCCCTGACCCTCCCTCTCTCCATTCCGATCCTGGTCCCTCCTTCTCTCCGGGACGATCCCTGACCCTCCCTCTCTCCATTCCGATCCTGGTCCCTCCTTCTCTCGGGCTGATCCCTGTCCCTCCTTCTCTCCATTCCGATCCCTGTACCTCCTTCTCTCCGGGCCGATCCCTGTCCCTATTTCTCTCCATTCCGATCTCAGTCCCTCCTTCTCTCTGGGTTGTTCCCTGTCCCTCCTTCTCTCCTGGCCGTTCCCTGACCCGCCTTCTCTCTAGGCTGATCCCTGTCCCTCCTTCTCTCTGGGTCGATCCCTGCCCCTCCTTCTCTCCGGGCTGATCCCTGTCCCTCCTCCTCTCCGGGCCAATTCTTGTCCCTCCTGCTGTCTGGGTCGATCCCTGCCCCTCCTTCTCTCCGGGCTGATTCCTGTCCCTACATCTCTTGGGCTGATCCCTGGCCCTGCTGCTCTCCGGATCGATCCCTGACCCTCCTTTTCTCCATTTCGATCCCTGTTCATCCTTCTCTCGGGCCGATCCCTGTCCCTCCTTCTCTCCATTCTGATCCCTGTCCTTGCTTCTCTCCGTTCCAATCCCTGACCCTCCTTCTCTCCGGGCCGATCCCTGTCCTTGCTTCTCTCCATTCCGATCCCTGTCCCTCCTTCTCTTCGGCTGATCCCTGACCCTCCTTCTCTCCATTCCGATCCCTGACCCTCCTTCTCTCCATTCCGATCCCTGACCCTCCTTCTCTCCGGGCCGATCCCTGACCCTCCTTCTCTCCATTCCGATCCCTGTCCCTCCTTCTCTCGGGCTGATCCCTGTCCCTCCTCGGCTCCGGGCTAATTCTTGTCCCTCCTTCTCTCTGGGTCGATCCCTGCCCCTCCTTCTATCCGGGCTGATCCCTGTCCCTACATCTCTCGGGCTGATCCCTGGCCCTCCTGCTCTCCGAATCGATCCCTGACCCTCCTTCTCTCCATTCCGATCCCTGTTCATCCTTCTCTCGGGCTGATCCCTGTCCCTCCTTCTCTCCGGGCCGATCCCTGTCCCTCCTTCTCTCCATTCTGATCCCTGACCCTCCTTCTCTCCTGGCCGATCCCTGACCCTCCTTCTCTCCATTCCGATCCCTGTCCCTCTTTCACTCCGGGCCGATCACTGTCCCTCCTTCTCTCCATTTCGATCCCTGACCCTCCTTTTCTCGGGCTGATCCCTGTCCAACCTTCTCTTCTCCATGATCCCTGACCCTTCTTCTCTCCATTCCGATCCCTGTCCCTCCTTCTCTCGGGCTGATCCGTGTCCCTCCTCCTCTCTGGGCCAATCCCTGTCCCTCCTTCCCTCGGGCCGATCCCTGTCCCTCCTTCTCTCGGGCCGATCCCTGCCCCTCCTTCTCTCCGGGCTGATCTCTGTCCCTCCTTTTCTCCGAGTTGTTCCCAGTCCCTCCTTCTCTCTAGGCTGATCCCTGTCCCTCCTCCTCTCCGGGCCAATCCCTGTCCCTCCCTCTCTCCGGGCCGATCCCTGACCCTCCTTCTCTTGGGCTGATCCCAGTCCCTCCTTCTCTCCGAGCCGATCCCTGACCCTCCTCCCCCCAGGCTGATACCTGTCCCTCCTTCTCTCCATTCCGATCCCTGTCCCTCCTTCTCTCCTTTCCAATCCCTATCCCTCCTTCTCTCTGGGCTGATCCCTGCCCCTCCTTCTCTCTCGGCTGATCCCTGTCCCTCTTTCTCTCCGGGTCGATCCCTGACCCTCCTTCTCTCCATTCCGATTCCTGTCCCTCCTTCTCTCAGGCTGATCCTTGTCCCTCCTTCTCTCCGGGTCGATCCCTGTCCCTCCTTCGCTCTGGGTGGATCCCTGTCCCTCCTTCGTTCTGGGCCGATCCCTGTCCCTCCTTCGCTCCGGGCCAGGGAGAAAGGCAGAAGAGAAAGCAAACCGTTAAGGGTCCGACATTTGTGAAAGTGCTCAGGAACAGAGTCTGTTTATATCCCAATGATTCCCTGTAATATCTCATGTTCCCTCCAAGCCTGAAGATAGTTCCCTGTTTGTTCCTCAACCTGTCTGCGCAGACCCATAACGTGATATGAAACCACACAGTGTAAGACCACGTACTATATAAACTCATGTAAAATTCATAATTTTGAGATTAATTTTGTTTCAGCCCAGAAGTTGAAGGGTCAACTTTTACAAGCACAAAGAGACCTTTGGAGTGCAGGTTCATAGCTCTTTGGAAGTGGAGTCACAGGTAGACAGGATGGTGAAGGAGGCATTTGGTCAGTGCATTGAGTATGGGAGTTGGGAGGAGATGTTACGGCTGTACAGGGCATTGGTTCGGCCACTTCTGGAATACTGCGTGCAATTCGGTTATTGGAAAGATGTTGTTAAACTTAAAAGGCGCATAAAAAATTTACAAGGATGTTGCCAGGGTTGGAGGGTTTGAGCTACAGGGAGAGGCTGAATAGGCTGGGGCTAGTTTCCCAGGAGCATTGGAGGTAGGGGGTGTGACCTTGCAGAAGTTTATAAAATAATGAGGGGCATGGATAGGCAATGTCTTTTTCCCAGGGGAATCAAAAACTAGAGGGGCATTGCTTTACAGTGAGAAGGGAAAGTTTAAAAGGGACCTCAGGGGCAACTTTTTCACACAGAGGGTGGTATGTGTGTGAAATGAGCTGCCAGGGGAAGTGGTGGAGGCTGGTACAATGACAACATTTAAGGGGCATCTGGATGGGTATATGAATAGGAAGGGTCTAGAGGGATATGGGCCAAATGCTGGCAAATGGCACTAGTTCAGCTTGGGAAACCAGGTCAGCATGGACACATTGGGCCGAAGGGTCTGTTTCCGTGCTGTACATCTATGTGACTCGATTAAAGGGCATTAAACATGATGCTTGATTTGGAGTCCCAGTGACATTTGAAAAAAAAAGACTGTCACAGTGGACCAAGGTGAAAAGCAATAACACCCAAGAATTCCTTTATTCACTCATGGGACGAAGGCAACATTTACTGCCCTTCTCTAATTGTTAAGAGTTAACCATATTGCTGTGGGTCTGGAGTCACATGTAGGCCCAGGCCAGGTAAGGATGGCAGTTTCCTTCCGTAAAGGGCATTAGTGAACCAGATGGGATTTTCCCAGCAATCGACAATGGGTTCATGGTCATTAATCATAGAATCCCTACAGTGTGGTAACAGGCCCTTCGAGCCCAACAGGCCCACACTGACACTCTGAGCACCCACCCAAACCCATCCCCCTATAACCCACCTAATGTACAAATCCCTGAACACTACAGGCAATTTAGTATGATCAATCTGCCTGGCCACACCAGGATTCACAGTCATCATTAGACTCTTAGTTCCAGATATATTTTTGAATTCAAATTCCACCATCTGCCGCGGTGTGATTCGAACCTGGGTCTCCAGAGCATTAGCTGGGTCTCTGGATTAACAGTCCAGCGATAATACCACTAGGCCATCACCTTCCCCTTAACCAAAGAATTGAGATGGATTTTCAATCATGACTTGAATAAATATGAACAAAAATGGAAATGTTATAAGCATTTACATTCTGCTGTTTATTTTTTACAACACAGTTGCCTCACATCAGATCTCCAGTGTTATATTTTGATTCCAAAGTGTTTGGCTCTGATGTTTGAGAAATGCAGACTGACAAGTTATTTGGAAAATCACAGAGTTTCTTCTGAGCCAAAAACTGCAAGCATTGAGTTCGATGTGAGTACACACAGCACGTGTAAAAGATATCAGCGAGAAACTTGTGCGTTCGCCAAGGGATGAACTCAACATGGCTAAAATAGTCACGGAAATGTCGTTGCTGTGTGAGGAACTGCAACGTGTGGGAAAGGGAGAGTTGTGGGGGTGTGTGGGGAGATAAAGCAAACAGAAGCTGGAGGCAGAGAAAATGGAAAGATGTTAGCGAATATTTTACAGAACTGAAGATCCTGACAGCAGCAAAGCCTGCCAAGATTGTAAAATCACCAGCTTCACAGATGACACTGAGCTGGGTGGGAGGGTGAGGAGGATGCAGAGGTGCTTCAGAGTGACTGGCAGAAGTTGAGTGAGCGGACAAACGCATGCCAGGTGCAGCTTAAGGTGGATCAAGGTGAGGTTGTCCAGATGTGGGCGAGGTAGGCCCAGTGGCGAAAGTCGGTGTCTGAGGAGTTGTGTGTTGGCGGGGGTGGGGTCTGGCATGGGCGGTGGTGGAAGAGAATTGGTCCAGCTGCTAAAGATGGCTCCTGAGGAGTGTTGACTGCAGTGTTGGTTGGGTCTGGTGTAGATGGCAGTGAGGTGTGATAAGCTGCCTCAGCACCAATGGACTCTCTTTTAGGTCCATTTTTTTCCTTAAAACTATTCAAAACGTCCCTCTGTCATGGTGACCGTGGAAAAGCTTTTCACTGTATTTTAGTATTTTCTCACTGTTAAAATACACGCGACAGTTAAAAAAAACATTGTCACTCATTCATTCATTCAGTTTGGGAGCAAAAACAGGAAGGTGGTTTAGTATCTGAACGGTGGTAAATTGGGAGAAGAGGACATGCAGTGAGACCTCGGTGTCCAGGTATACCCCTCATTGTCAGTAAGTTTACGGGGGTGGGCAGTGATGAGGAAGGCAAATGAATTATGGAAAAGAATTCTGTTAACGATAATAAATGAAAAGCCTCAAACCATTCTTGGAATAGCTAATTAATTTTAAATTGGAGGAGGAATTGTTAAGTTTCCCATCTGACTTTCAATTAGACTTTATTTGTTTAACATAGGATAGGATGTCTAGTTAACTGCACCAATTTTATGTCGACTAGAATTCAATACTAGAATTCATTCTAGAGACATTCATTTGGAGTAGTTTCATGCACGATCGGTTAGTTGGGAAGAGCATTGTGCCTATATATACCAGTCTTGGTCACAGTGTTAACATTTACACCAAGAAGTTTGATAACCTGAGACCCAATGCTTCCACAACCTCCCTCTGTTATGAGCCTTCATATTGAGAGGGTCTGAGTACAGGAACAAGGATGTCCTGCTGCAATTATTCGGGACCTTGGTGAGACCGCACCTGGAATACTGTGTGCAGTTTTGTCTCGGGAAGTATGTTCTGGTGATGGAGGGAGCGCAGCACGGATTTGTCCGATTGCTCCCTGGGATGACATATGAGAGAGACTGGATTGGGACTATCTGTTCTGAGGAAGGGTCACCGGACTCGAAACGTAAACTCTGTTTTCTCCTCCACAGATGCTACCTGCTGAGCTTTTCCAGCAACTTTGTTTTTGTTCCTGATTTACAGCATCCACAGCTCTTTAGGATTGGGACTATATTCACTAAAGTCCAGAAGAATGTGGTGGATCTCATAGAGAACATAAAATTCAAACAGGGACAGAGAGAGAAAATGCAGGAAGGGCGTTCCCAACGATCAGGGAGCCCAGAACCAGGGGGTTATAGACTAAAGGTAAAAGGTAGGCTAGTTCAGACAGAGCTGAACAGAAATGCCGTCTTCTGGGGAATTCTCTGCCAAAGAAAGCAGTTGAGGCCAAAGCATCGAATGTTTTCAAGAAGGAGTTATATCTAGATCTTATGACTATAGGGATCAAAGGGGATGGGGGAAGAAAGCAGGAACAGGGGACTGCGTTGGAATGATCAGCCATGATGGTATTGAATGGTGAATCAGGCCCAAAGGGCTGAATGGCCTCCTCCTGGCCCTAGTTACTGTTTCTGTGCAAATGAGTCAGCGCACCCCAGAGAATCACAAACTCAGAGAAAGAGCTGGGCGTGGAGGGAGTGAACTTCCTCAAAGGAAAAAGGGTAGCATTACTAAAGTTAAAAAACAATTTCAGTTGCATTTGTAAACACAGCCAGTGAGAGGTAAGTGTGCAGTTCCTGCAGCAGACAGCCCAGTATGCGAATTTGGCCTCCTGTGGCAAATGGCTTGAAGGCAGTCAAACTTGCCTCGAGAAGTCAGAGATCTGGTTAAACCTACCTCGTTTGGAGAGCTCTCAGTGGGATAATTTCAGCCATTGTGAGCCAGTTTGGTTTGAGCTCAGCGATGGCAGTAGGGGTAATGCTGCCCTGTTGTAACCCGCAGATTCGGCTAATGGTGTTGAATGTCTTGCCTGTGGAATTATGCTTCTTTGAAGTCAGGGTTGTCCCGAACAACCCAGGGGACACAGTGGGCTCAAGTTGCCAGGGACCCAGGCGACTGTCAGTGTGGAGTTTGCAGATTCTCCCCACGTCTGCGTGGGTTTCCTCCGGGTGCTCCGGTTTCCTCCCGCAGTCCAAAGATGTGCAGGCCAGGATGGATTGGCTGTGCTAAATTGCCCATAGTGCTCAGGGATATGTAGATGAGGTGGATTGGCTATGGTAAATTACCCATAGTGCTCAGGGATGTGTAGATTAGGTGGATTGGCTATGGTAAATTACCGATAGTGCTCAGGGATATGTAGATTAGGTGGATTGGCTATGGTAAATTACCGATAGTGCTCAGGGATATGTAGATTAGGTGGATTAGCTATGGTAAATTACCCATAGTGCTCAGGGATATGTAGATTAGGTGGATTGGCTATGGTAAATTACCCATAGTGCTCAGGGATATGTAGATTAGGTGGATTGGCTATGGTAAATTACCCATAGTGCTCAGGGATATGTAGATTAGGTGGATTGGCTATGGTAAATTACCCATAGTGCTCAGGGATATGTAGATTAGGTGGATTGGCTATGGTAAATTACCCATAGTGCTCAGGGATATGTAGATTAGGTGGATTGGCTATGGTAAATTACCCATAGTGCTCAGGGATATGTAGATTAGGTGGATTAGCCATGGGAAATGTAGTGGTGGATCTGGGGATCAGGGGAACGCTCTTTAGAGAGTGAGTGCAGACTCAATGGGTCAAATGGCCTCTTTCAGGCCTGTAGGGTTCCCGTAAATCCCGTTGCACTAACGATCACATTTTGTTTTCCTTTATTCCTGAGTGGCTGGGCCAGCATCTACTGCCCACCTCTAATTGCCCTTGAACTGAATAGCTTGTCATGTGTAGGTCAGACATAGTAAAGATGGCAGATTTCCTTCTGTCATGACCATTTGTGTACCAGAATGGGTTTTTACAACAAGCGGTGATGGTCACCATTACTGAAATTACCTTATATTCCAGGTTTTGTTTCCTCCCTTGTGGGATGCGAATATCGCTGGCTGGGCCATCATTTTTCACCCATCCCTATTTGCCCCTTGAGAAGGTGCTGGTGAGTTATCTTCTTGAACCGCTGCAGTCAAAGTGCTGTAGTTTGCCCACAATGCCATGAGGGAGGGGGTTCAATTTATTCATTGAATTTAAATCCCACTCGTGGGATTTGAACCTGCATCCCTAGTGCATAGGTGCATGTCTCTGGCCTACTGCTCCAGTGATTTATGAGCACAGCGCCATCTCCCCTGTTACCCTGGGATGACTGATGGTGTTGCTCCTTTCAGTGCTGGAGGGTGGCCAGATGGGGGCACTACCCCTCCTTGGTAAGGTTCGGCCAGGTTATTGGAATCTTGCTGCTGATGGACACAATGGGCCAAATGGCCTCTTTCTGTACTACCCATCTTTCCACAGTCTCCATACTTCTAACCAGCAGTGTTAATGCAAATAGCTCAGAAGATTGGGCACCGGTACTGCTGCAGTGCTCTGTAAAAGTGATAAAAGTAATGGGGAAGAGAGAAGGAGAAAGAGGGAGAAAGAAGGAGAGAGAAGGAAGATGGGTAGAGAGGTGGAAGGAGAGTAGCAAAGGAAAGCAATGGAGTGAACGTGCAAGGAGACAGGAGGAGAGGGAGAGAAGGAGCTGCAAAATAGAGGAGGAGGGAGTGGGTTATAGCAACAGTGCAGAGATGAGATGAAATTTGAGAGTGAGTAAAGGGAGGAAGAGTAGGTAAAAAAAACTAGTAAGCAGGTATCAGGAAGGGAAATGGAAATATAACAATTGTTACTAAAGGAATCAAGTGTAACTGTAGGGAAGTGTTGCACCCGTACAAGGCTTATGAGGTGTTTCTGAGACTGCACCTGGAGTATTGCAGATAGGTTGGGTCCCCTTACCTGAGGAGAGTTGTACTGGAGACTAGCCAAAGGAAGTTCGCTTGATTAATTCCAGAGATGGTGGGTTTGTTTTGTGAGGAGGGATTGAGCAATTTACGCCTCTGCACTCTAGAGGAATGAGAGGCGATCCAATCGAGGTATAGAAAGATGCTAAAGGGGTTGACTAAGCAGACAGGATGTTTCCTCGTGGGCCAGTCTAGAAAGAGAGGTCTTTAATTTAAAATAAGGGATGGGGATTTGAAACAAAGGTGAGGAGGAATTATTTCTCTCAAAGGGTCATCAATCTGTGAAGCTCATTAGCCCAGACTGTGGAGAATGTTGGGATACTGAGTAAATTTAAAGGAGGAAATACAGATTTTTGATCAGTAATGCATTGAACGGATCTAGGGAGGGGGTAGGGAAGTGAAGTCAAGGCTGAGATTAGATGTGCCTCAGCCTGCTCCTAGTTCTTGTGTTCTTATTAGGAGAAGGAAGGAAAAAGATCAGGGAGGAGAGAGAGAGAGAGAGAGAGAGAGAGAGAGAGAGCGCGCGCGCGAGAGAGAGAGACAGAGAGAGAGAGAGACTTGATGGATAGATGGAAGGAGAGAGGCAAAATGGAGCCAACGGGAAAACAGTAGAATGAGGTGAGGGGAGACCAGGGGGATAGTAGAAATAGAAGGATGGCAAAGAAAGGAGCGAGGAAGGTGTGGAGAACAATCAGCGCGAGGAGGAGAGAGAGGATAGTGGGGAGAAAAATGAACCAGAAATAGGAAGCAGAAGAGAGGGCACGAAGAAGAGAAGAGATAGTAGGAACTGCAGATGCTGGAGAACCTGAGATAACAAGGTGTAGAGCTGGATGAACACAGCAGGCCAAGCAGCATCAGAGGAGCAGGAAAATGATGTGTTCTTCCAGCTCTACACCTTGTTATCTCTATTACCAGAGAAGAGGTTTGCGAGAGTGTAACGCAGAGGGAGAGGAGGGAGAAGCAAGGAGGAAGGACAGTCTACAGAAGTCTCATTGATATCTATCTGAGACAGGGAGGCTGTGACCTGGAAGAGAATGTGAATCTACTGCAAGTGTATTTACAGATCCAGGAGTTGAGACAGTCATAAAACAGCTCAGTGTATTGGTCAGAATCCTGCCTAACAACTCAATTCATGACCATTCTTCCCAATGACAGCAGTGTGGTCTGATATTTACCAGTTGCCCCTCTTGTGTGTAAACCGCAAGGTGTGCTCTGTGTTGTCAAACTCTCCGGTGTCACGGACTTCCAAAACCCCACCCCACACCGTCTCTGCTGCCTCTTAAAGACACTTGACCTGTATCAGGTCACTGTGTTTCCCGATACCCACCAACAGTGACCTTCACCATGTCTGTTACACCCAATGGCCAATCGCAGCAAGAGGCCATGGGGCATCAATCAGGAATATCCTGGTCCAAATGAGAAGCCTCTTTGGCCACCCAGTGGTGACTAATTTATATCAGAAACTGACCCAGCCCAGGAGGCCACTCAGCCCAGCATGCCTGTGCCAGTGCTATCTGCTTCGTCCAAACTCTCCTGTGAATTAGCGACAGCTCCATCACCCTTCTCCCTTCCACTATACGTTTGCTGATTGTGAGATCTTCTCAAAGTGTCTGACCCAGTCTCCAAGACTTTGTGCATGAGCATGCTCATGCTCATGAGATCACGGGGTTCAGGTCTCACTTCTATGAGTTGGATACACAGGGAATTTCATTAAAGGCACTATATAAATATTGGTTTGTTGCTGGCATTGCTGTGTGGGAATACTGCATTTGTCAGAGGCATGGCTTTCAGATCAAGGATCAGATTGAGGCTCCCACAATTTTTGAGGAAAGGTCACTGGAACCAAAACATTAGCTCTGATTTCTCTCCACACAGGCTGCCAGACCTGCTGAGTTCTACCATGATTTTTGATTGTGTTTCTGAGGCTCCCAATGGCCTCCACAAGAAGTGGGCACAACATTAGGGTATTCCTGATGCCATCAATGACAATTGCTTGGCCCACGGTGTGCCAAATAAGTTATCTGCTCAAACAAAAGACATACAGCACAGAAACAGACCCTTCAATCCAAAAAGTCCATGCCGAGCATAATCCCAAACTAAACTAAATCCCACCTGCCCCAGTGTGGCTTCCTCTACATTGGGGAAACGAAGCGGAGGCTTGGGGACCGCTTTGCAAAACACCTCCGCTCAGTTCGCAATAAACAACTGCACCTCCCAGTCGCAAACCATTTCCACTCCCCCTCCAATTCTTTAGATGACATGTCCATCATGGGCCTCCTGCAGTGCCACAATGATGCCACCCAAAGGTTGCAGGAACAGCAACTCATATTCCGCTTGGGAACCCTGCAGCCATATGGTATCAATGTGGACTTCACAAGCTTCAAAATCTCCCCTTCCCCCACCGCATCCCAAAGCCAGCCCAGTCGTCCCCTCCCCCCACTGCACCACACAACCAGCCCAGCTCTTCCCCTCCACCCACTGCATCCCAAAACCAGTCCAACCTGTCCCTGCCTCCCTAACCTGTTCTTCCTCTCACCCATCCCTTCCTCCCACCCCAAGCCGCACCTCCATCTCCTACCTACTAACCTCATCCCACCTCCTTGACCTGTCCGTCTTCCCTGGACTGACCTATCCCCTCCCTACCTCCCCACCTATACTCTCCTCTCCACCTATCTTCTTTTCTCTCCATCTACAGTCCGCCTCCCCGTCTCTCCCTATTTATTCCAGAACCCTCACCCCATCCCCTTCTCTGATGAAGCGTCTCGGCCCGAAACGTCAGCTTTTGTGCTCCCGAGATGCTGCTGGGCCTGCTGTGTTCATCCAGCCTCACATTTTATCTTGGATTCTCCAGCACCTGAAATTCCCATTCCCACCTGCCTGCAGTTTCCCCCCATACCCCTCCAAAGCTTCACTATCCATGTACTTATTCCAATGTGTCTTTTAAATGTTGTAACTTTGCCCACATCCACCATTTCCTCTGGAAGTTCATTCCATTTACAAACAACCGTGTACAAAATTTGCCCGTAATGTCTGTCTTTTTTAAGACTCTCTCCCCTCACTTTAAAAATATGCCACCTAGTTGTGAAATTCCCTATCCTGGGGAAAAGATACCTGCCATTCACCTTTTCTATACCCCTCGTGATTTTATAAACCTCTTTATAAAGTCACCACACAACTTCCTGCGCACCAGCGAAAAAAGTCCCAACCTGTCCAGTCTTTCCTTTTCACTCAAATCTTCCATTCCTGGAAATATCCCGGAAAATTCCTTCAGGGCCCTCTCCAAGTTAATAATATCCTTCCTGTAGCAGGGTGGCCAGAACTGGACACACTGCTCCAGAAGAGACCTCCCCAACATCGTCTTTAATCACAACACAGGGAGGCAATGGCATAGTGGTATTATCTGGACTGTTAATGCAGAGACCTGGATGATGTTCTGGGGACCTAGGTTCAAATCCTGCCACAGCAGATGGTGGCATTTGATTCCAATAAAAATCTGGGATTACAAATCTGATGATGACCATGAATTGATTGTTGGGAAAAAGCCATCTGGTTTTTTTTTTGTCCTTTAGGGAAGGAAATTTAAGCGACTGCTGGACATGCACATGGATAGCAGTGAATTGAGGGGAACGTAGGTTAGGTTATTTTATTTTTGGATCAGGATTATTCCACGGCACAACATCGTGGGCCGAAGGGCCTGTACTGTGCTGTACTTTTCTATGTTCTATCTTCTATGAAACTGCTATCCCTACCTGATCAGGCCTATATGTGACTCCAGGCTCACAGCAATGTGGTTGACTCTTAACTACCCTCTGGGCAATTGGGGATGGGCAATAAATGCTGCCTGGCCAGCAACACCCTCATCCTGTGAATGAATAAAGGAAAAAAACATGATGTCCCGACACCTATGCTCAAAGTTCTGAGCAATGAAGGCAAGTATGGTAAACATCTTTCTAACTACCCTGTCTACATTTGACAAAATCTTCAAAGGATTATGTACCTGAACACCTAGATCTTTCTCTCCGCCCTTCTGTTCCACACCATTACACAAGTTGTGCATTTACTGAACTACTGCATTTCTCTGTGCAGGAACATCAGTCATCACATTTCAAAAGGAGTATGTGGAAGGGACCATTTTAATGTTGGGAAACATATTGTGGTAGCTTAAGTAGTTCCTTTCAGGGTATTTGATTTAGATTTTGGGTGAGAGTGTGTGTATTTGTGTGAGTACATGTCTGTGTCTGGGTGTCCCCTCTCGCTGGGGACATTACCCACAGGTGGGAGTAGATGAGCTGATGCAAACTTTCAGATACAGGTAATGGTTTGCAGGTGACCACTCTGACTCCTTCCTCCCTGGAGTTGTGCCCTGCCCGAAGAACAGCCAGATCCAGGATTCACTTACCCCTCAGGGATCACCCTGAAGAGTTTCATTCAGAAATTGAAAATTGATTTTCAGGGAGAAAGCTGTCAGTGCTGCTGAGCTGCAACATCCAAACCAGGGCGCACTTTCCTTTCAAATCACAAGTTTGCTTATTCAATACAGAGTGATTTGCAGAATAAGGTGGTGCCAATTTAGGACTAAGATTGAAGGAATTTCTTCTTTCAGACAATTGTGCATCTTTGGAACTTCTTGCAGCAGAGAGCTGTGGGGGCAGAGTCCTTGTGTGTACTTAAGATTGAGATAGACTCTTGATCAGGCAAAGGACCGAGAGTTACAAGGAAAAGGCAGAAAAATAGACAAGCGGAATGTCAGATCCAATTGGACTGACTCGTGGGGATGAAGGGCCCGCTCCTCTTCCTATTTCGTATGATCTTATAGAGCTAGGGAAAAAGGTGGCTGTCTGAAATTTGAAACCCAAAGCCAGAAATATACTATTTTGGGATTTGTTATATAATCCAGTTAGCTTGAAGTGGTTAACTCCAAATAGTTGGTATGTTTCCACCTACTGGGATGTAAATGACTGTCTCTGGAAGGAGCTAGTTATTTCTGTTGTGAGTCAGCTAATTGTTTAGTTCACAGCCCACAGCCCTCTAGCATGAATCTAGTCCTTGTCTTGTATGAAACAATGACATATGATCGTAATGTTTTATGCATTCTATATTTTAAAATTAAAATTGCAAAGGAGAGACAATGTAGCTGTATGGTTTTATCATCTGGAAACTTTTTTTCAATTGAGGTCAGAAAGTCATTTGGAACAGTGAACAAAACAGACCATTTTGAAGAAGGCATTTGATCTTAGTTTGCACAGTTGAACTGTAATAAGATAACGAGTAAACAGACCAGAGGTTTAAGTTCAGTTTAGAATCAGCTTTCAATGCAGTAGAACCATTTGATCCCATTGGAACGACAGTCTATTAGGTTATATGGCAATCTGCAGACTGGGAGAGTTTAACTTGTGAAGATTCAAAACTCAGAGCTCGTGTAGCACTTTTCAGTGTGTCAGAGCTGAGAAGAGTTTGAGGTTGTCACATCATTGTAGGCAATCAAGACCAGAAAGAGGTAAAGAGTTGGTACAGGAATGCCAACTGACTGGACTTGGGTATCTGTGAGGATTGTTTCTGGGAAAAAGACAAACTTTGCTGGTCAGCCATATGATGGCAAGTACAGCAGAGTCTCTACCATCACTGTCTGTAACTTCAGGCAACTAAGTGTAAAAATATATGTTGCCACAAGAAATCAAATTCTTCCAGGGGTCTGAGATAACAAGGTGTAGAGCTGGATGAACACAGCAGGACAAGCAGCATCAGAGGAGCAGGAAGGCTGATGTTTCGGGCCTAGACCCTTCAGAAATGGGGGAGGGGAAGAGGGTTCTTAAGTAACTAGGGAGAGAGGGGGAGGCAGATAGAAGAGAAGGTAGGTGGAGAGGAGACAGACCAGTCAAAGAGGCAGTGTAGGTGGGGAAGAGATAGGTCAGTCCAGGGAGGTGGGATGAGGTTGAGGTTAGTAGGTAGGTGGTGGGGTGGGGGGGGGGGGGGTGGGGGGGGAAAAACAGGTTAGGGAGCACCTCCCTAACTGCTACCTTGTGCCCAACTGGGCTTCGACCCTGGGGAGCAAGCTGCCAGCCAAACCCAATTCTTGATCTACTGAGTACGGAGATTCTCAGCTCCTGAGCATGTGGCTCGGCGGCTCAGGTGGCAAGATCTGTCACCTCCACATGGCTCCTTCGTTATCTTTTCAGCTCAGTAACATTTGTTTTTGTTTCGAATTGCTATGGGGTGTCCAGCTGTGTCTCCCTGTGCAGCAGCAGAGGACAAGCCAGGACCCCAGTCAATGTTCAGTGTGGGAGGAGGTACATGTCCCATGTTGTGTGACCGTCTCTAGCCCAGAGGTGGTGGACAAAGCGATGGTACTGCTAGTGACAGGAAAGGTGCACGTTGCCAGGACTTCAGGGGGGCAATGCCAGATGGCAGCAACTGGAGGAACAGAGTGGGTAAGAAGAACTTTTGAAGCTGTTTCAGTTTTAGTCAATTTATTCTGTAACCCAAGATGGCAGCAGAATGTGGTGCAAGTGGCAATATTAAATAAACCTAAAAAAAATCTCCCAGTGAGCAAGTGTTGCCGTTCTCTCCATCACCCTCTCTACAAGATGCACTGCACCAACTCACTGAGGGTCCTTAGACCGCACCTTCCAAAGGGACAACCACCCCCACCAGAACAAGGGCAGCAGATACACGGGGGCACCACCACCTACAGGCTCCACTCCAAGGCACTACTTGGAAATATATCACCGTTCCTTCACTGTTGTTGAGCTAAAATCCCAGAACTCCTTCCCTGATGACATCGTGGGTCCACCTACAGCACATGGACTGATGCAGGCAGCTCACCACCTTCAAGGGGCAACCAGGGTGCCCCTTGATGCTGGCACAGCCAGTGATGCCCACACCTTGTGAAAGAATTTTAAAAAAAACAATTTGTGCTCACCTCAACACATAGCCTTGGCTCCACACTTGCTTAAAGATGATCAAATCTTGGACTTCTGGTGAAAGAGCATGAGCCTGAAGCTGGGTTCTCCCTCTCTGTAGACATTGTTTGACTCTGTTTTGCACAGCAACTTTTGTTTTTGTTGCAGGACGTGGTCCAGCGGGAACCAGCTCTCCAGGGCCTTTGGAACGTGCAGACTCAGCCTTAGCTGAGGAGGATTATGATATAAATAATCATTTACAACAGGGCCAGAGGATAGGAGAAGTAGGGGGCCAGTAAGGAGGGACACATCAAGCAGCTCAGTAACTGAGGCCTGAGACCCACATCAAGTCTGTGAATCCTGTCCCTGACTTGAGGGGATTTATGTATGTGAAGATGCCAGGGGTGAGGTGAGGTGATCAAGTGGCTTAAAAAGGCTTCATAAATTGAGTATAAAAGAAGTTACACGTGAAATGTTCATCAAACATTATTTCAGCCACAACTTGAGCTCCACAGTTCAGAAACATGTGAAAGCTTTGTCAGACCAGTAAAAAGTTTACCAGAATGGTTTTAGACTCTGTCATAAGGGACTCCGTCCATGGGAGACAGCAGGGAGGAGACTTTATTCACAATCATGAGGGGTCCGAATAGGGCATAAATGAGAGAAACAGTTCCCACTGAGCTTTCAGGAATCTGAAAACACCAATTTAACACGATTAAAAAATAGCTTGAGCCAACGGCAGGGGGGGGGGGGGGGGCACTATCTTTACTCAGCAAGCAAGGAGTTAGGCAGAAACAAGAAAAACAGAAATTGCCAGAAAAGCTCAGCAGATCTGGGAGCATCTCCGGAGAGAAATTAGACTCACTTGACCCGAAATGTTAACTGATTTCTTACCACTGCTGCTGCCAGGCCTGCTGAGATTTTCCAGCAGTTTGTTTTTGGTTCCGATTTACAGCATCATTAGGTTTTTTAAGGGATTCAACAGATTCAATTGTGGCTTCCAAAGGGAAGTAGCTAGGTACCCAATGAGGGAACATTTAACTATATTATTGGTGCAGAATACCTCACTTACTCTCCATGTGAGATAAGTCTTTCATTATCTTTCCTTCACTGGGAAACCCTTGTAAACTAATATTTGCACTTATCGATGATGCAGTAAAGAGCAGTGAAGTAGTTGATGAGGTTATTGTGCGTGTATTGGTTGAAAAATAAATATTGGCCAGAATCTCAACCAATATCCCAGCCATGTCAGTAATTTACCCTCAGTTCTGTGTACTTTTACCTTTGTTAACAACCTTTCATGTGGGACTGTGTTTTGGAAGTCCATATAAACAGTATCCAAAGACATTGCCCTGTCCATTTTTCCTCAACCTCAATTTGATGAGGTTCAATGACAGAAAACAGAGTAGGAATAAATGGGTAGTCTCATATTCTCACATTGGCAGCTTGTAACTAACAGGGTGCCATAAGGGTCAGCACTTGGGCCCAAATGTAATATTTTCAAATTTGCAGATGATGAAAAGTGGAGGGGCTTTTGTGGTGCAGTGGTATTGACCCTGCCCTCTGGACTAAGAGGCCTGGGTTCAGGTCCCACCTGCTCCAGGGACATTAATATTGTCTCTGGACAGCTATAAAATGGCTTCAGGAGGACTTAGTGAATGGATAAGAGAATACCAGATAGAATATCATGTGAAAAAATGTGAAGTTATCCACTTTGGTAGGAAGAAGAGATTATTTTTTAAATGGGAAGAGGTTGGAATGTGTCAGTGTATGGAGGGACCTGTATGTCCTTATCAATAAGTCGGTGAGCTGGAGAAACCCATTAAAAAGGACAGCACGGTGGCTCAGTGGTGAGCACTGCAGCCTT
Organism: Stegostoma tigrinum; assembly: GCF_030684315.1. Taxonomy (NCBI): domain Eukaryota; kingdom Metazoa; phylum Chordata; class Chondrichthyes; order Orectolobiformes; family Stegostomatidae; genus Stegostoma; species Stegostoma tigrinum. The sequence continues at coordinate 6,292,993 of NC_081391.1, forward strand.
ACAGCACCAGGGACCCAGGTTTGATTCCAGCCTCGGGTGACTGTCTGTCTGGAGTTTGCATGTTCTCCCTGTGTCTGCGTGGGTTTCCTCCGGGTGCTCCCTTTTCCTCCCACAGTCCAAAGATGTGCAGGCTAGGTGGATCGGCCATGCTAAATTGTCTGTAGTGTTCAGAGGTGTGTGGGTTATAGGGGAATGGGTCTGGGTGGGATGCTTCAAGGGGCAGTGTGGACTTGTTGGGCCGAAGGGCCTGTTTCCACACTGTAGGGAATCTAATCTAGTCTAGTCTAAAGAAAGTTAATGGAATGCTTTCTATTATTGCAAAAGGATTTAAGGACAATGTAGTGAAATTTTGCTTCAGTTGTATAGTATTGTTAGACCACACCTAGCATGCTGTGTGCAATTTTGTTCTGCTTGTCTCAAGAAAGGTATTGTTGCCATAGAACAAACTTGTTCCCAGGATAGTGGGATTATCCTCTGAAGCAAGAGAGGTTAACTGAGCTTGAATTTTCTCGGGCTTCAAAGAATGAGGTGTGATGTCATTGAAACTTACAAATCCCACGCTATCCCCACTCATCTTCAGAAAGTAGCCTGCAGTTCACTACCATAGCAATACTAGTACTAAACACAAGCTAACCCATTGTGCTGCTTCATCCACTGATCGATGAATTCATCAGAGGAATAATATTTAACTGAAAACCTTCCCCAGCTGTGACTAGTTGGAGATGGGTAAGGATGACTGAGATCTGATCCAGCTGCTTTTATGTCCAAAGTGAGCTTAAATCAGCCATATCAGAGGGTAATTAAAAGTCATTCGCATTGCTGTGGGTCTGGAATCTCTCAAGCCAGAGTAAGGAGGGCAGATTTCCCTCCCTGGAGTGAATGAGTTTTTAAGTAGTTAATAATGGTCACAAGGCCAATTTCAGATTTATTATCCGATTTAAACTGTCAGCCACATTGAGGGATTTGAACCCATATCTTTACAGCACGTCTAGGCCTCTAGATTACTAGTGCAGTAACAGTACCAATATTCCAGCACTTCCCCCCCGGACACCAGTAATGGAACTACTTGCAATTTTAATAAGATCAAGTGCGGTCTGATCAATGCCCAGTATAGTGGTTAACAAGGCTTCCCAACTTTTATATTTCTTCCCCTTTCAACAAAGCCCAAAAGTCCATGCACCTCCCTAATTACTTACTGTATCTCCATGCTTTTTTGAGTGAGTCATAACACAGGAACAGACCCTCTGTCCAACCAGTACATGCAAAACATAACCTCAAGCTAAACTAGTCCCACCTACTGGCTTCTGGCCCATATCCCTCCGAACCTTTCCTATTCACTTACTTATGTCAGCATCTTTTAAATGTTGTAACTGTGCCATATCCACCACTTCCTCATAAGGACACCCAGATTTCCCAAGTCACAGCATTCTACAGTCTCTGTTTTTAAATAATAGCCTATTTTTCTATGCTTCTTGGCAAATCTCTAACGTATGCCCTGAAGCATCAGAGGTGGAGAGGCGACCTTACAGAGGTTTATAAGATGAGGAGGGGCATGGATAGGGTGAATAGCCAAGGTCCTTTCCCCAGGCTACAGGAGCCCAAAACTAGAGGACACAGGTTTAAGGTGAAAGGGAAAAGATTTAAAAAAGGACCTGAGGGGCAACTTTTCACGCAGAGGGTGGTGTGTATGGTATGAGCTACCAGAGGTGGTGGAGGCGGCTGGTATAATTACAACATTCAAAAGGCATCTGGATAGGCACATGAATAGAAGGGTTTGAGAGGGATGTTGACCAAATGGAATTCATGTAGAATAATTGGTCAGCATGGACAAGTTGGGCCAAAATGGTCTAATGAGTGGTGCCCAGAATGAGATATGGCTGAGGCATAACTCCAGTGTTAACTGATTATGTCACGACTTTGTTCTTTTTAAAGCTCACCTCTCAAACCATATAAAACTCCCCCACACTCAAACCGGTCAGGTACAACGTTTGTGGGCATCATTGGCAAATCTAGTATCTGTTGCTCTCCAGAATTGTCCTTGAACTCTGCAACTTATTTGGCCATTACTACAGATAGGAGTCAAACAGTGCCTGGACCTGTAGTAGGCTAGATAGGATAATGCAGATTACAACCAATGGCGATGCCAGCATGGTCACCGTTGCTGAGACGAGCTTTCAAATCCAAATTGAAAATTCACTAACTCCTTCAACTAGGTGTAGAATTTGGACCTTTACTCTCACAGCATTAACCCGAACTTTTGGTTATGCTGTTCTCGTGATATCGTGACTGCACTACCTTTTTAAACCCAGGATTATTCATTAGGTGGAATGAGTTAACAGAGAAACTGGTGCATGCAGGTAGTTACAATATTTAAAAGACATTTGGAAAGATTGAGGGGGATGTGTCAGACAAGTGGGACTGGCTCAGTTTGGGGAGCTTGATCAGCATGGACAAGTTGGACTGTAGGATCTGTTTCCACACTGTAGGACTCAAGTTCTTTGAGTATGATGCTTTATGCAATTAATAAAATATTAATCGATTAAACAGCCCAGTTGGCCTCTTAAGACTTGCGACAGCTCATTTGTTACACACCACACTGTGGAAAAAAAGTTACTCCAGTCCTTTTTAAATCTTTCCCCTCATTTTAAACCTATGACCTTTAGTTTCCCGACCCAGTGAGCCCTCATTGGAGCACCACCTGTCAGCACATCCTTCCTTAATAAGGACAAAAGACCAAAACGTGTACATAGTATTCCAGATGTGCTCTGACCAACAGTCCAGATAACAGTATGACTATTACTCCTCTACTCCAATCCCCTCAGCATAATGGCTAACATGCCCTTTAGCAGGGTAGTTGGTTCTTGCATGTTATCCTCCAGCTTCCCCTGCCTATCTGGTCACAGATTTTCCCCAGCCGCCTGGTGATGTTGCAGTAGGTCTAGGATCTCTGCTTGTTTCTTAAGCATCTCCAAAGATGCAGACCCTCCAACTCCCTGACGCTCACTCAGTTCCTCTGACACTGCCTGCCCTTTGCTGGGGTACAGAGGATGTTAAAGATTAAGTGGCTCCACATCATTTCTGTGGGGCAGCCCATCTCAAACTCCCACTATTTCTTAACCTTTCCCTACACAACCCCCCCCCCCCCCTTTTAGAAGAAAAAAAGGGTATACTATTGCCAAGTGTTTGAGACAGCCTGTAATTTCTACTGAGAGATCGGGTAGTCATTTCCTACTGTGAACCAGTTCCAACTGATTCACAACAGCACCAGTGATGGTTTACAGTTTTGGCAACTTACCAAACCATGATATGACTGGTCAGGTCTTCAGAACAGAATAATAGCATCATTTATCCGAAAGAGCACAGCGTAACTGGAGACCCATTACAAATTGGCCGACTTAAATTTAAAAGGCAAAGTTTTGTTATTTCCACTGCTGACAATGGCACCTATTCACCGTAGAATATTAATCTGTCTTGTGAATGAGGCATTAAACCAAAGTGAAAATGTAGAAGATCCCAAGACATCTTGAAAAACAGCAGACACTTTCATGAACAAGCTGAGCAGTGTCTGGATCAATATTCATCCCAGAGGTGCCAGATATTAGTTGATCACAATTCTATTGCTGACAGTGGGAACTGTTTTGGTGCAAGTTTATTGATTACGAAGCACTTTGGAGCATCACGATCTCATGGAAGGCCCAATATGAATGCAATATTCATATACACAGCCACAGCAATCCTGTAGCATAGGTCTGCCCCCATTGAGTTTCAGATCTTGAAGTATTAAATTTGAAATTGTTTACAAGTTTGTAATAGTGTACAAAAATGCTGTGATCACAAAAGATAACTGGTGACACTCGATCATTTGGCTAATTTTACATGACAGCACAGATCCAACATGAGACCTCCTCTCGATGAGGGAGAAGAGGCTGCACTATCAGGATCCTGCTGGATGAGGACATGCGCTCAAAGCCAAGTGGAAATACTCAGCACAAACTGCCAGGGTTTGATATACATCACAAGTCATTCTTGACTTGTTTACAATGAATTGGTCTACGTTAAGAATCAGGTCAACATTTCACCCAAATACCCATAGTAGTCTTGACCTCTGGAGGAATGTTTCATTAAAGCCTTATTTAGTGTTACTAAAGCAGAAAAAGTTGTAATCAGTAACTGTTCAAACTGCTCTCTCCAGACAGCCAGTTAAGGCCAACCTCCAACAGCATGTTTGCCAACAGTCTAAGTAGAAAAACTGAATGCCCTCAAATTTCCACATAAAAATGTAGAACTATAGCTCTCCCTTGTTAAGTTGCATTGTCTGCAAAAGATTTTTCTCCTAATTGAATCGGAGTTCTGGAAGGTGAAAGAACAGTTTAAAACAATGAAAAATCTCAAGCCTACAGTCAAATCACAGAACAGATATTTTCATTACTAGAGAAATAATGGCTTGGAAATGAAGTGTGCTAGAAAGAAACATGTTTATCAAAGTCCCTTTCTCCACTAAAAACCTCCCCTTAAGACACAGCATTCACCCCATCTCAAAAGGTATCAAATCGTTCTCAAAGCTGGTCTCAGTTATTGCTTTTGTACATCCATTTTCTATTTAATGGAAGAGAGAGAGTTACAAGATTCACCACAGGGAGGAATGTGGATCAGTGGCTACAGCGAGTCACGTGGTAGGAGTTGCACTTATTTTGTGGCCTCACTTACACCTCAGTTAACATAACTCAAGGCCATTCCAAGTCAATTTACAGCCAGTTTTTTAAAAAAAACTCAGTTTAGTCATTATATACAAGGTTTCCATAGTGGAGGATAATATTCAGATAATTGGTTTTAGTAACATTGGTTGGCAGGATAAATAGTAGTCAGGGCAGTAGATAAGTCCCTTGCTCTTTGAAATAGTATTGCAGATGAAGCCTCATTTGGACGTTTTGAATGAAAGATTACCTGGCAGTACCAGACCCCCTCAGTAATGTATTGCAGCATCACCTTAGATATTTATACTCCTGTTTCTGAGGAAAATGTTCATGCCAGAGCCTGCCAGCTCATGGATCGCACAGTTAAGATGGAGGCCCATGCTACTGCTGTGGATACCGGTTCAAATCCTACCATGGCAGCTGGATGAATTTAAAATTTGATCATAGATCTGGGAATTAGGGGGTCCTCATGGGACAGTAAGTAGTGGTACTACCTCTGGACCAGGAAACCCAGGTTGAAGTTCCAGCTGCAGAGTGTAATAACATTTCTGAACAGGCTAATTAGAAAATCTCAATCCAGAATTGGAAGCTAAGCTTCGTAATGGTGGCCACGAAACTCTGGTTTACTTATGCCTTTTAGGGAAGGAAATTCAAGCCCTGTAATTGGTCTGACCTACAAATAATCACAGCAATACAGTTTATTGCCCTCTGAAACGGCCTAGTTGTCACTGAGCTCAAGGGCAACTAGCAATGCTGATCTGCCCGTGACCACATTTCACAAATTGTTAAGTAAAACACTAAGCCACTAAAAAGTACAAAAAATTTGAAATAGGTATCTCTAAATTTTTCAGCTTGAACACATCTTAACTTTCTGGCTACGTTTAGATCTATTTAGCATCTTTTTGGGGCTTGAATTTGCAAGTTGTGACCATCAAGAGACATGAATTGAGCCAATGCACGACAACAAAAAATCTGAACAGACCTGAACTGAGAATTTATCAAACATTTCCTTGATGCATCTCAAGACTGTTGATGGGTTGTTGCAGGTGTAAGACACCAGCCTGACTGAAAACCCCTTAGACATACCGTTCCCAAGTCATGGCAACAAAAGCCGTCAACAGCAAACATTTGAATCAAAAGCTGAAAATTAACTTTGCTCCTTTGCAGCCAACATTCTTTTTGGGAAACAGGCCAGGGTTTTAGAGCTGAAAGTGGCAAGAGACTAGACTTGCTTGCTTCAGTTGTTGTTGTAACTAAGTTGTTTGCTGGTCCAGCATTGCCCTTGGCCAATTCTGACGTCTTGAATATTGCCCAGCTCTAACTATTCTACTCCTAGTAGCTGTGTTTTCAACTAGCGTGGCTATAAGTCTGGTATTCTCTCCCTAAAAACTCTTCCCCTCATCCTCTAAGATGCTTTGTAAAACCTAAACTGATGGCCATGCCTTTGGTTATAGTCCATTTCATTTCTTCAGCAACTCAGTCTTTTAGCATTATCAAGTGCTGAGATGCTTAGCTACATAAGAACACTATTCATGCAAGTTATTATGCACCCAAATATCTTCTACCCATTTGTCACTAATTACAAAAATGAATTGAAAGCAACCAGTGTCTGCAAAATCATAAAACAAAGTGTTTCATTTCATTTCAGGGAGATGCCTGCACTTACCATGTAACTTCCAAACATACTGTGGCTAGGACTGGGAAACACCCAAGCTACATATTATGCTGCTCTCGGGAACTCAGATTGGGGGCAGCATGAAGTTTTAGAACTTCAGTTTCATTGAAATTTTCACTGGAATACAGCAAGCATAGCCTTCCTGCTTTGACGTTAATTGCTTGAACAAGGTGTCCAATTTTATCTGAAAATTAAAAAATGTATACACACAAGCAGCTCCAATTTTCATGCTTTTAATACAAACTTAAAAAAGATCCGGAACATTATAAACTATACAGCTCTGACCTCACCTACAACAAATCTGCAAAAAACATTTTAGCATCAAGCAAGTATTGCACAATGTTCCAAAGTAGAAAATTGGGATATTATTCAGTCTACAATAAAGGAATTATTTGCATCCGCTTTCCTTAACAGAAAATAACCATTCCTTTTGAGAAAGTAAAATGTACATAATTTGAAAAAATCCTGCCATCGTTTTGTCTTTTTCTGAAGCATACAATGTCAATATCTCTTGGTTTTCAATTTTTTTGAAAAAATAATTTGTTGCATATGAAATCTGAAATGAAATTACAATGTACATTAGAAATATATACTCTTAACCTTTACAAACATCTTAAATCATTCAAGCAAAAGGAAACCAAAGAAAAAAGGAAACTTAAGATTTCGATCAGTTAGTGCCAAATCCATTAAAAATAAAAATAAAACCAAGCAGTGTTTTTAATGTTCAAGTAAAGAAAGCTAACATCTGTATAATACATCAATGAAGAACACTTAGGGAGGGGGGAAAAGGAAGGGGTTAAAAAACTAACATTTGTTTCTCTCATCCTCCCCCCTCAAACCTCATGAAATAGGGAAGCCAAGTAGTTGTTCAGAAACTAGGCTATTACACATCTCCGAATTTCCACACAGACCCCTCCCTTGAGGATTTTATTCTTTTTCAAGTCAGGAAACTCAGTAGGCATCAAAACTGGTGTAGCGCACAGTTTCACTAGCTCCAAGTGATTACAAACTGCCCATCATTGCCACACGAGTCAAAGACTTAGTTGTAACAGCACTCGGCAATGGATTTTCTCTGCTCTCTAGTCATGAAATCTGAGTTACAGGTTCTGAAAAAGTGGGGATTATCACATTTGAAAACTGCAAACATGGAGGTGGGGGCAGTTGATCACAAACTTCAGTGCTGCTTACCCTCAAGCTGCAAGATCTGATCAGAAGACCTCAGGTTTACGTGTCAAACCTGCCTCCTCTGGGATGCTGAAGCAACTATGCTGCCCCCATCTTAACTTAATTGAAAACCCTTTGCCCCTGGCAAGTTAGGGTGGCCTCTTTCTACTCGCAAACAGTGAATTCATGAGGCACTTAACCTATTTCCCAACATTATACGCCTTTTGCTAGACCTCCTAGTGTTTACCTGGGTACCACAGCATCCTTCCACACGACAGGAGCATGGAGGAACACTGCTCACTGAACATGAATATGCAATGTACAAATTGTTTTGATTTAGAAAGCCAAGAATTCAAGAGTGTTCCTGTAAGAACTGAACTGAACAGCAGAACTTGCTATAGTCTTTCTTTACCCATCACCAATTCTCACTGCAGCTTCTCCAAACCTCTCCTGCCCCCAACATTGCAGGTGAATGGTGTGCTAAGGGTTTAAAAAAGCAAGAGTGAACTGTACTTCATTAAAGATAGCAATACAACCTTGTTTATAAAATGCAGAAACCTATGACCAGATTATTGTTTAATGTAACCCTTGTTTACAAACTTACACAATTGCTAAATCATTGCCACAAGATATAGGTATGGTAGCATTGTTGCTCACATATTGCACTCCAACAGTTCAGGGTGATGAGGCCAGCAAGCCACTTTGCTCGTGCTGGGAGGACAGGCAGTGACAGTTTTTTTTTGGGGGGTGGGGGAAAAAGTGTGGAAAGGAGTTTAAAAAAAGAGAATGTAAGAGATGATCAGTCGATACCAACTCCAATTTGCAATTCCACCAGTATAGGTTTGCTAACTATTAATACTGCTCAGATTGGAACAAGAGGAATGAGGGGAGGAGAAGACTTGGAAACTACAGGGATAGGCTCAGTGCTACACATCAGCTTAAAAAGGTCCATTAATGCTGCATCTTACTCAGTATTATTAGGTAAAGTTACTAAAGCAGTGGGTTCAGTCTTAATATAGGTACATTTAACTGCAGTTGCTAAGCTCAGGAGGCATCACTTCTTATGGAATTGTTGGGACAGTAATCAAATGGATTAGACCATATTCAATTTCCTGATCCATCCTTGATCCCTTTTATTCTAATCAGTGGACTTGTTCATTAAGTGCATATGAAAAGGCTCAATAAATCTAGGTCTGTCAGTACAATTCAAGACCATAAGAACTTTAAACAAAAGCATGTAGTCTGACCTTTCATGTTTCTGTGCAGTACCCACTAAGTTTTTTTTAAAAAAGTGCCTTTCATTTCAGTGTTTAGGGAGAGGATTCCACACTACAGAATGCAAGCCAGGTTGAAACAGCAGAGTCATTGATGATTCAGCAATCAATATTCCAGTAACGTTAATGCTAGGACTACTAGCAAGGTTGGCTTGCTTGCCCATAATTGAGTGAGGGTGCCGGCCGCACCCCTTTTGCTAACTCAGGTTCTAGGTACAGATCATCAACACAGCAAACTTCAGGAGGCCCAAGTGCGAGTCAAATGCCAAAGACCTCCATTTCACTAGTAACAAACGGGAATGATAGGAAATTTCCTCAAAGCAATAAATGAAAATAAACCCAGGGATGCTAGCAATTGATGCTAGAATACATCAGCAAGTGTGTGTCACAAGCAAAGATCTAGGAGTCCAAGGTTAACTGCTCTTGTTTCAGCGTGACAAGTTTAATGTTTCTTACCCCTTACCCCAAAAAGGCTGCAATCCTGCCTGAAATGTGATACAATGGTATAGGTTACAGCCTCTGAAAGAAAATTAACATTGGATCCAACTATTCCTCCCAGAGCAGCAGCACTGTTTGGTTGAGATATAAAAACCTGCGCAACTCCCACAGGGGAAGGGGAAATAAATCAGACGACATTTCTATTATCTGTAATAGCCTCTAGTGCAGCAATACTAAAAAAAGGCCTCTGAACAAATTGCTGTCTTTGCCAAAAAAGACTAGTTTGCAATAAGTGATTTAAAGAACAGCAAGCTGAATGAATCTGGCTCAGGCCTACACGTCTCTCTCCCAACTTCCCTGCTTCAGTAACAATGTACTGTGAAAAACTGGCTTGCAAATACCAAACTCCAACTCAACTTCACCCACCTTGAAACAATTTACTGCAGCTGTTCTAGACATGTTCTCTAAATTTAAAGTGAATCCTTTTGTTTGAAATAAGCTTAGCAGTTTAGTCAATTGTTTAGGAGGGGGTTACAGCAAGCAGTCAAGAGCTATTTTGAGGTCTAGAATATTCTTAGCGAATGGAGCACACCTAGTACCTCAGGTTGTGAACAGGTCAAGGTCTCCCGCCAAGGTTCACAATACATTTAGAAATATTTGCTGTTATGCCAAAACCCAGAATTTCTCCCCCCCCACCCCCCCATTAGGATCAACAATCAACTATTCTAACAAAAAACTTGTAATTACAACCGCAAAAATTTAGTCAGCAATGCTCCAAAGCATTGGGATAAAATATTTAGCAAACTGATCTCATTGTTGCTCATTTCTGGAACTGATGAATGAAACTTGTCACCCTGGACGATATAAATATTGCTTGTGTTTCAAGGACAATGCTTGAACTTTAAGTATTCTTTGTTGCGGTAAATTGTAAGAAGGTAGTAAACACTGCTGACCATGTGGTAATGTTTTAACAGTGACTGAACAAGCTTATGATCTTACAACACAGGAACACAAAGGGTTCTGGATAGAGTCATGTATACAGCACATGCAGTCACAGATGCCTCTGGAGTTCCCTCAACATTCATTACAAAAACAGGTGCAGCAAGTCCACACCCCTGACATTCCCCAACCTCCCCACAGCAACACCATGAGACACTTCAGTTACAGGATTAGCTGTGACCTATTTGAAGTGCTGCTTAGGGGCTTGTGAAATCCAGGCTGTAGCAAGCCATCACAACAGACAGTTGAAATGCTGTAACTGGTAAATGGAGGACAAACCTTCTTCAGGGGATCAGTTTCTTGGAAGTTGTGCAAATGACTGAAGGACATTTGATTGCAACATTTGCAACAAGGACTGCAATGCACTTGAACTCAACTTTTCCAGGGGGAGTGTTTGTTTTGCATATGGTCAGAACTATGACACCAGACATTTTCCACTATTCCTTACAGGCTGAAGGAACAGGGCTCCTTGGATTGTCATTTAAATTAGAAAGAAGAATGAGAACATTATAACTTAACTAATAGTCAATACTGGATTTGAAAAACTGAAGGTGGGAAACAGGAATGTTCCAGCAGTGCAGCACCTCAAATACCCAATGTACAGGACATAACATTTATTTAAAAAAGGTGCTGACAACTGGGAAGGGAGGATGGTAAGAAGAAACAATTCTAATTTGGTCACTCTCCTCCTTCCTAGGACTAGATCCCACTCATGTATTGGACACTGATATATGGTGCGAACCTGGTACATCAAACAGCTGAACACACTAACTAGTTGAGAGGCAGGGCTTTTCAATGGAAAACATGGCTCATGCACCCAATTCCTGACCAGCTTCGGATAAAGTATCACAAAACACACTCCCTGGTTCCAGTTACTCAAATCCAGTGCAGTCTTTGATCTTTTCTCATTTGCCATTTCAGTCGTATCTCAGTTGAGGTGAATGTCTCGTAGCACCCACAACAGAAATTCTTCCTGAGGTTTGGTACTTTCCCCTCACTAGCCAAACATTTGACTCTTTTGGAGGGGGTGGTGACTGATCCATAGACCAAGTGAAGCATCATTCTCTTCAAGTTGGAAGAGGAACAAACAGCATAGCTCAAATAGCCCAACTGGAAAATGAGAAATGAGTTTTTTTTAAGAAAAAACAAAGTACTCCAAAAGTTCACCAACATCTAGGATGCAAACAAACACCCCATAAGAATCTGAAACAGCTTCTGGCACAATTGTTAAGTGCTCACTTCAAACTTGCAGCATATTGACATAGAAGGTTCTCAGTAAGATGCAAAGTACTGTAGATCTTCAACGTAGAACTTTAAAACCAGCTAGCACAATGCAGTGAAGTATTTTGTCCAAATAGCAGGATCCACAGTACATGCCACAGCTTCACAAGATTTTTTTTGCTAGTTGCCATAGTACAGTAGTAATCCAAATGAGGAGATTAGCATGGACGAAGAACTTCAAAGCCCTTTAACACCAAGATGACAGGTTCTGCTGCAGTTCAGAGCGAGGTGTTCTTTTTGACAACACTTGGAGTTTTATAAGGAGGAGGGGGAGTGAGGGCAAACAGGAGCAATGTCAAGACTCAGTGGACAACCAGTTTGAACTAGTTAAGACACACATTAATTGCATTAAATGCTATTTGGCAGAATTCTGCTTCACCATGAACCTCCCAAACTTAATTGTCAGCCATGGCTTCCCATCCTGTAGCACTATAGCAATAATTTGAAAAAGGGAAATAGTGTGTTCTCCCAACAACCCTGATACAGTTGTTACTACAGTGCAAAACTCAAATACAGAAATACTGGCACCAATGTGAGGTAATGCCCCAAATCTAACTACTGCGAAAAACGGATAAGACTGCCAGTTACAAACAGTGACTTTATTTTACTCAAATTTGGACTATTCCAATATTTCAGTCATCCACTTTTCCTTTAAGAGAAACTTTGGTGCCCTGTTCCGCCCTCCCTCCCAAGTTTGGAGGGTGGAATATAGAATTTGACAGGAAAACAAGGTACTATAACTCTAAAACCCACAACTTCCCTATGGATTGTATAGATGTGACAAACAAATTGCAAAAAGATTTGAAAACTTAGGAGATGGTGAACACTGTTTAGAGACTGCAAGTGGGGTTTAGAGGTTAAATGTTAAACTGTTCCCGAAGTGCTCTTCAACTTTAATCTTAGTGTTGGCCTTCTTTGAATTCTATGTATAGAAAGGATTCTTCACTACATATTTCAGTTAGCCAAGACAACTGGCTGAAATGGCTGGTTAGGATACTGCATGGTGTTCAAGTTCAAGTCAAGTCCTTCGACAAATGGGGCCTTCTCACCCAAGTTGTTGTTATTGTAGATTGGTGGCACCTCAAAGGCATTTGGGAACGGAGCTGGGCCGGAGGATGACTGGTTTTCATTCCCGAAGTACAAGCTCAATGAGCCAGGGTAGACAAATTCCTTGGCATTTGGAGAAAGGGAGGATGGCGGCATCTGGTTGCTTCCAAGGACCAGTGAGTGCATCGATGTGGACAACCCCTTCTGCTTCATCAAACCATTGGTGGGAGAGCGAGCCATTCTCCGGCCTCCAGTTTTCATCTTGGTGGACCCAAATTTGGTGGCAGCAAAAGCTGCAGTGGTGAAAGTGATTGGCTGAGTTGACCTTGGGATGAAGGTGGGGCTCACAGAATTCCCAAAGGAAGGAGAAGGGGAATTAGACAAAGAGTTGCCCTGGTCAGTGATGGGTGTGAAAACCTGGGCCTCTGGGTTAAAGCTGCTCTTTATCTCCTTGTCCAATTCTGCACTATTTTCATTATCATCCATGTAGAGGACCTTCACAGCCCCTTTCTCACCAATCTGATAGGATACCTCAAAAGGATCAATCCAGAGGCTCAATTCTTGAGGAACATTAGCCCGAATATCTTCAATATCCAACCCGCTCCTCTTTGTGGCCTGCTCAACGATAGGGTCCACAGTTTCTCCAATATGGACACACCTGTAACCAGATCCTTTCAGGGGCTTTTCTGGGTACCAGTGGCCCTCATATTTCTGCTTTAGCAACCGCTCCAGCTCCTCCCCAAAGAGGTCTGCACGTCGCCGGGGTAATTTGTTATACAGGTAGGAAATAATGAAATTTAAAGCCACCTTGATCTCCAAATGCATTCTTGATAATATGGCAACCAGGCAAGGCAGTGCAGAAACAGCTTCAAATCTTCACACAACCCCTACTAAAAAAGGAAAAGCAGCAGTTAGTTCATAAATACTCATACTGTGAATTCTGTTCACTACTGTTAAACTTCAACAAACTAGTGATTCGGTCAGACTCTCATCCAACCTCAACTCCCAGCCAGAACACCAGGGCAAGTTAAAAATGAAGAACAGTAAGTCTATACGGGAGATAGAAAATTATGTTGCCCAACTCATTAAATTAGTCACTGGATAACACAGCAGATCACTATCACTTCTGCCAAGCCTACCCATTGTGCACAATATTTGGAGGGCTGAAGGTAAAAAGGACAGCTACAAAGTTAACAGAAAAACAAAGTAGTGACAGGTACACAAAATATACATTTCTGCACATAGCTGCTATGGGGAAATTTTAATGGGTGTTTAATCTAGCAAACCCTTTTGCAGTCTGAAGGCAGCAAATGTGTTTCTGGAGCGGCTTTGGGGGGGGACCAGATTGGTTACTCTGGGACAAAGCAACTGGGAAACGAGCCAGAGGTGAAATGAGGTTGGTATTTGATGCAGCAAGAGATGATCTAGGATGCACCTTACTTGGGAAAGCCTTGAAGAAAGCTTGCAGGCTTGGGAAGGGGGTGTTGAAATAAGGGTAGGTGAAGCAGTTGGATGGCTCAGTCTGCACTGAGTGGGGGGTGGGGGGGGCAGCACAGTGGAGGAATAGCTGACTTCTGCACTGTGTGCTCCTCTAATCCGATCACTGAAGTTATGCAAGGTATTTAAATCACATCATTGGCTTCACCACAGCGACACACTTGTAATCACTAATATTTTGCCCTCCTGCTGAGCAGTTCAAAGTATTTTATCTGGATTCATTTCTAGTTTGGACAAATTGCACTCCTAGTCATTTTCAAGTGGTGAAGACATAATTCAGAAATACAGTTGCAGCAAAACAGCTGACAACTGCTAGCGACAGCTCTGCCTAATCAGGAGGCAGAGGCATACAGCATAGAAACTGACCCTTTGGTCCAAACAATCTCAAGCTAAAATAATCCTGACTGCCTACTCCTATCCTTAAGCAACATTACATTCTCAGAGTGCAAAGTGGAAGCTGAATGCTTGATGCAGAAGGAAAAACAAATTCCTCTAGGATAAGTGATCAAAAAGCTGCTTGTGCATCTCAGTGTACTTGAGGGAGTTGCAAAGTTTCAAAGAACAGGCCAAGGCCTTCCTTTCCCAGATGGAGCAACTTCATTTAAATTCCAGATCACATTGAACGAGTTTCTGTATAAATCAGATTTCAAATACCATTTGCAGAAACTATTCTTAGTTTAAATGATCAAGTTATCCTCAGCGAATGCTTAAGTTAGTTATAAATTGCATCTTTTTCTTGCAATGGTTGGTTACAAAATCTAGGAAGTACGTTGCAAAATCAGTTGTTTTGCTGCTGCCCAACTGCTGCAACTGCACACAATTTAGGAACTCCCTGCTCAACAAAGAAACATTTTCCTAATGCTGATTCTTAATCCAAAACAATGTTTTGCTGCAAGTAATACTTCAATAGGACAATTCAATTACTGGAACATTGAAAAGGTGTTTAAGGTGACACAGTATGGCATTCATCATCTCATTTATGTGTGTCATTCATTATGATAAGTATGTTGCCATATTCCAAAATGCTTCGGCTGAGAAGCTGTACCAAGTCTGCTTGCATCTTCCAAGTCCATCTGACTGGCAGACAGTTCTTCATCCCACAGCATCCAGCTCCAAGTAACTTGATTAATTAATGCATGTTGCCAAGTAAGGCAACAGGCAATGAGAGATAACAGTGTAAAGCTGGATGAACTCAGGCCAGGCAGCAGAGCAGGAAAGCTGATGTTTCGGGTCTGGATGCTTCTTCAGAAATAGGGGAGGGGGGCAGGAGGCAATGACGGAAGGTGGATAGAGCAGATAGGTAGACAGAAGACAGACAGATCAAGAAATTGGGGGTAGTGCTGCTAAAGGTGAGTGCTGGATGGGAGTCGGGATGGAGGTTGGTCAGTTGAGGGAAAGTGGACAAGTCAAGGAGGCAGGGATGAGGCTGGTAGATAGGAGGTGGGGGTCAGTCAGTGAGGTGGGAGAAAAGGCAGACAGGTCGAGGCAGGGACAAGCTTGGCTGGTTTTGGGATGAAGTCGGGGTGGGGAGATTTTGAAATCCACATTGAGACCATTGGGCTGCAGGGTTGCCAAGCAAAATGAGATGCTGTTCCTGCAGCCTTCAGGTGGCTTCGATGTGGCACTGCAGGAGGCCCAGGAAGGACATGTGATCCAAGGAGTGGGAGGGAGAAATGAAGTGGTTCGTGACTGGGAGGTGCAGTCGTTTGTCACCAACCAAGCGTAGGTGTTCCACAAGGCAGTCTCCAAGCCTCCACTTGGCTTCCCCGATGTAGAGGCAGCCGTATTGGGAACAGCGGATACCGTATACCACATTAGCAGATGTGTAGGTAAACATCTGTTTAAAGTGGAATGTTTTCTTGGGGCCTGGAATGAGGATGAGGAGTTGGGGGGTAGTGGTATTGGCACAGCACTTCCTGCAGATGCAGGGAAAAGTGCCAGGGCCGGTGGGGCTAGTGGCAAATGTGGAGTGGATAGGGTTAGGGCCTGGGCCCATGCAGGGAGTCATGGAGAGCGCGGTCCCTCCGGAAAGCAGATAAGGGTGAGGACAGAAAATATCTTTGGTAGTGGGGTCAGATTGCAGATGGAAGTTGCAGTTGATGCTTTGAATCCAGAGGTTGGTGGGGTCGTATGTGAGGACAAGGGGGAATTCTGTCCTCGTTGTTATTGTGGGAAACGCAAGGGATGCGGTCGAGGGTATTTTCGATCGCTACGGAGGGGAAATTGCAGTCCTTGAAAAAAAACAAAGACATCTGGGACGTCCAGGAGTGGAAAGCCTCATCTTGGCAGGTGTGACGGAGGCAAAGGAACTGGGACGGCATTCTTGCAGGAGGGTGGGAGAGAGGTGTATTCTAGGTAGCAGTGGGAGTTGGTAGGCTTGAAATAGATGTTGGTTTTCAGGTGGTTGCCAGAGATGGAAACAGAGGGGTCCAGGAAGGGGAGGGAGATATTGGAGATGGTCCAGCTGAACTTAAGGTTGGGTTGAAAGGTGTGTGAGTAAAGTGGATGAACTATTCAAGCTCCTCATGGGAGGATGAGGCGGCACCGATACAGTCACTGATATAAATGGAGGAAGGGGCATGGGATGGGGCCAGCATAGCTGCATAAGAGACTGTTCCACGTACCCTACAAAGAGGCAGGCATAGCTTGGGCCCATGCAGGTACCCATGGCCACCCCTTTTGCTCCTCCCACCTCACCAACCAACCCCCACCCCCCCACCTATCAACCTCCATGGCTTCCCTTGACTAACCAACCCCTATCCCAACTCCCCACCTACACTCACCTTTACTGGCTGTGTCCCTGCCTCCTTGACCTGTCTCCTCTCCACCTATCTGCTCCTTTATCCATCTTCCATCATCACCCCCTCCCGTTGATTTATTTCAGAGTTCCCTTCCCCCTTTCCCCCCATTTCTAAGGGTCCAGACCCAAAACATCAACTTTCCTGCTCCTCTGATGCTGCTGGCCTGCTGTGCTCATCCAGCTCTACACCTCTATCTCAGATTCTTCAGCATCAGCAGTTCCTACTATCTCAACTTGCCATGTGGTTCTTTTTCTTGTTCTCCTCCACACATTTCTAACTTGAAAAGCTTTAGCAAGAAAATCTGGTTGTTCATACCAATTTTGTAAAGCTCTATCCTGGTAAAGCACCAGGAGATAGGAACCAGGGCACTCAACAAAAAGGTAGCACAAGGAAAGGATTGTAAAGGATGATGAAAATTACAAACATTACCAGGACTGTACAGCAATGCAGCGATACTGCATTTCTTTCAACTACAAGCATTCAGGCAATTCTGAGCTTTATCACATTTTAAGGCTTTACCTAAAAATCTTGGAAGCATGTTTCTGCTTGTCACTGCAGCCCTCAAATATTGAGTTAGATATTGTTCTTAATGCTAAAGCAATCAAAGGCTATGGGGAGAAGGCAGGTACAGGGGACCGAGTTGGATGAGCCAGCATACTGAATGGCAGAGCTGGCTCAAAAACAAGGGCCAAATGGCCTATTCTGGCTCCTATTTTCCAGGTGGCTATGTTTTTCCTGACTTCCAGGAAGCAGAGCTTTCTAAGTACTAAAATATCCAGATTAACTTTGCAATTAATTTTCAAAATCCTTCACTTATTCACACTTGTTTTCACAGTATGCAAGATTCAAGGAGCTTTGTACATACCACCTGGAATGCAATGCTCTACACCAGGATGAATGTTGTGTGGCTAGTATTTAACACTGACAGTGGAAGATCTGTTAGGTCAGCATAATTTACCCTTGCAATGGCTTCGTGTTAATAGACTGGATGCAAGCTTAGTGATACAATTGTGCATCAGGGACTACAAGAAAAGTCACTGCCTAGCAGTCATACTCCTACTATATACTTAGTGTAACTAGGCATTAAAAACAATGAGGCATATGAATATTGAGCTATTTACCAATTCTGACAGCGCTTAGGCACAAAAGCATTACTGCCACTGGCACTACAGTAATGAACAAATAACCACCCAGTCGAATATAACTTAAGTGCTTGCCTTGAAAGCTAAACCCATGCACAAGCTGAAGTGCACCTATGTGGTGTGCATTTAACAGCAAATAGAATCTGAACTTGGGATGGGTCAACACTAGAAATATTCTAACATACTACCCTGCAGATGACATATTGGCTGAACTGGCAATGCGCTTATCCCACAATGCAAATTAGGTTTTTCTAAAAAGAAATCCTTAAATTAAGAAGATTTCAACCACTGCTGTGTTTTCAAACATTTAAATCGAGAATAGTCATGCAAACAGCTGCATAAATATTTATATGCTGCTTAAAATTCCAACAGCAGCATCCTTGGTATTTCAACATTATGTTGATTAAACAGTAATCAAATTCCATGCTAAGCTGGTTCATCTCAGCCACTGTAGCTACAATTGGCCTCAGAAGCAAGGGATGGGGATGGTTAATGAGGATAGAGATCACCTTGATCATCACCCAGTGACCATGCTGGAAGTTGCTTTGATATTTTGCAGTCATTACATTTAACTCCTGATAAACGCCTGAAATTTAATGACAACAGCCACAGGCTCTTTGATTTGCAAAGCCATCACACAGGGTACACTAACATATTAAGCTGCCCACCACTTCTCCCTAAGCCTAAATACTTTCAGAATCTGAAGGCAGCACTTGTGCAGACGCAAGTCAGCGCTTGGCTAATGAGAACTGCACCCAGCTTAAACAACACTGGAGAAACCCAGGGTCTGGCAATATCTTTTGGACAGAGAAACAATTAACGAGTCCAACACAATTCTTTCCCGGCACGTAATTTCTCCAGAGGTGTGGATTTTAATTGCAGATCTCCAATACTCAATATTCTACACTTTTGTACTATAGCTTACTCTATGACAATGAATGACTTTGTTGAATCTCTGATTATCATTGGCCTCTCTAAAAACTCAACCAGTTTGAAAGCAGTTAAGAACTCAATCTCAATGCAAATTTAACATCTACTGCCATATTGTCCAAGCTACATATAAAAGAACTCCAGCACAATTCAATTTAAAACATCCTTCATAAACACTGGCTACAGTCCATTACTCTGATTCAATTAAAAATATCAGAGCAATGACATATTATATTCTTGCCACCAACACGTTCGGTAGCATTTAGGTTAAGTTACACAATTTGAATTGAGAAGCTAAGCTTCAGGTCCAGAGGAGACTAGAGTGAAAATTCACTGGGAGAATAATAGAAGTTAATTTGAACAGACAAAGCCAATTATCAAGAACTCTAGTATAGAGTGAAGACAACGCTCCAAGTAGCAGAGTGAGAAAATTCAGAGAGCTGGTAGCATGTATTCTGTTATTACCAAGGCACAAAATGCAATCAACATTTTGCATCAACACAAAACCTGTAGTTACTAGCCCACTCAACCAAATTAGTTATTCCAGCAATAGGATCAATGAGCCTTATCACCCCACAGCTGAATTTGAAGTTATGTTTGGAGTTGTGGGGGTGGGAGCTGGTGTTGAAGATGTGAAGTCTGGCTCGTAATCAAAACTCCTGTGGATCTTGCTGCAAAATACATGCATGAGGCAGCAACAACAAGCACCGACCTCTTTCTCCAAATAACTACCCACCCCTACCCACTGTTAAAGACCCTTGCGGGACTTATTATACAGCACACACCTACCCAACATTTAAACAGGTTAAGATCAACTTCTGTATCTTTTTACAGAATAACAATGCCACAGGAGGTAAAAGAGATAGGCATGTTATTAGTTCAATTTGATGGAAAAATTACAAAACTGTTGGCTACTCACCCTTGTGTTAGTGACAAATGATAAGCAAAATGCATTTTGCTTTAATATTAACACAGGAACAGGTTACCTCCCTATCGCAGCAGGTTACCCTTAAAGAGCACCATGCTAACATCGCCACATGCAAAATTAATTGCAGCCTGCGTGCAGTTAGAAATAAGACTACAGAATCTATAGTTCAATATTAAATTGTACCCACTTATCCATTTCCCAAAGCTAGGTATTTAGAGTATATGCCAAAATACTTTGTCACATTGAACCATTCAATGATGCTCCCCTCCCCCTGCTGGACCTGTTAGGAGGAAGCTGGATTTAAGCTCTTACTGCAACCCAAGATGAGCTGTGCCTTTTCATAATGCTATTAGCATCTTGTGACTCCCAAAACTCCTTTCCTAACTGTACAAGTCTGAGAATAACTTGCAACATAATCCTGTCCAGGACTGGATGGTGAAACAGAGCACATTTAGTGTTGTGACTTCACCATCACAAAGCGGCAAATAGGGACGATACGCAGTTCAACTCACACCCTCTCCACACTACAGCATGGTTGAACCACAATGCTTAATTTAAGAAAAATGTTTTGAAGCAGCATAATTTTCACCTTGTGAAAAGGTGCCAATTCATCCGAGGGCACATTACCAACAGCCCACATCTCAGCACGTCACTCAGGAGAGACCAGGTTATTTAGATGGTATAAGCTAAGGGGGACACAAATAAATTCCGCCAAGCTCACAGCAGACATTTATAACTACTACTTCCTCAGTGGAAACAGTGGATTGCAATCTGGAATAGGGGAGATGAACCAAGGCCAATTTTTCCATCTCTCACCTAACTGCATACATATTGCTTACAGTTAGGATCAGCTAACACCATAGACCAGAAATCAAAAACATTCCTGATTAGTTTGGTTCTGTAATAAGCCTTTGCAAATGAACTAGAGGGGGATCTGGCATTGCAAGATTTGAACAAATTTATTCGCCTTGCAGCTGTTTTAAGAAATGAGGTTTGCTTTTAAACTCCATCAGAAGTGAGGATAATTTCCATATTAAATTTTACAGCAAAGTGAGTGTGGAAGATTGGCTCCCCCAACCTGCCAGTTAATTCTGTGCCATCAGCATCTTCACTAGTCAGGAGGTACAGAATTTCACATTTAGTGCCTAGCTTAACTGTCAGCCAACCAGGTTGCAATGCTATGATGAACTAGGCTGAGATATAGAGAGAAAACTTTCAGTGGGCAATGAACCAAAAAACCCAACAACTGGGGTTTACTACTGATCAGAAACTGAAAAGGACCAGCCATCTAAAATATACTGACCAGGAAAGCAAGTCAGAAGCAAGGAATTCACAGCAAATAACTTGCCACCTGACACTGTATGAGACATACACCATTTGCCTGGATGAACAGCTCCAGCACCACAAGCATTGTCAAGGTTCGGCTACATCTGGCATGTTGTGTCCAGTTCTGGTTGCCTCATTACAGAAAAGATGAAGGTATTGGAAAAGGAGCACAGGAGATTTACCAGGATGTTGCCTGGAATGGAGGGAAGATCTTACAAGGAAAGGTTGTGTGTGCTAGGGTTTTTCTCTTTAGAAAAATGAAGGATGAGAAATGACTTGATGAATGACTTGATAAATGCGCACAAATTGCTCAGAGGTATAGAGCAGACAGCCAGAGGCATTTTCCTAAAGTGGAGGTAGCTATTATGAGGGGACATCGTTTTAAAGTGAGCGAGGTAGATATAGATACAGAAATAGATGAGACAGAGGTAGGTTCTTTACTCAGAGTGGTAGGTGCACAGACTGCATTGCCGGAGGGGCATTTAAGTAACTATTAAAATAGGCGTATGGATGATACCATAAGGTAGGGGTGAAGGTTAGACAGACCTTAGGATTAGGGTAAAACATTCAGTCTGACATCACATGCCAAAGAACCTGTACTGTTCTATCTTGGAGAAAAGCCAAAGCAAAGCAATCTATTTGACTGGCAGCAGATCCATGACCTTTAATATTCACTCCCTTCACAACTACACTGACAGCGAGTACCATACTCAGCATGCAGTTCAGCAACTCATTGTTATTTCTTCAATGGCACCTACCACCTACAAGGGCAACAGCAGTAGACTCATGAAACACCATCACTTGCACATCTTCCAAGGAACAAACCCTTCTGACTTGGAACTGTCTCACTGTTCCTTGTTGCTATGTTAAAAATACTAAACTGCCCTCCCAACCGGTCAGAATGTATCTATATTCCACAGGCTGTTTCCACAGACAGTTCAATGTAGAGGCTCACTACCACTTGAGGACAATTGAAAGATGGGAAACAAGTGCTGGCTTAGCCAGCAATGCCCAAATCCCATTAAATCATTTGTGAACCTCAACAACAGTATAAACCAGTTTGTATTACATTTGTAAGTGTCTGTAAATATGCACTGAATAGTGCAAAGATACAATAGAAACCAAAATAAGTGCAGATGCTGTAAATCAGAAACAAGAAGCAGAAGTTGCTGGAAAAGCTCAGCGTGTTTGGCAGCAACTGAGGAGAGAAATCAGAATTAACGTTTCAGGTTCAGTGACTCTTCCTCAACCCAAAATATTAACAGATTTCTCTTCTGATGCTGTCAGACGTGCTGAGCTTTTCCAAAAACAACAGCTCATCTGTGACACTATCAAGCAGCAAGTTTCAGTTCACAGATAACAGTTCACAGATGAACACTGGCCACTGTGTAAACTACCAGTATACTGAAATCCTCTGCAAGTAAATGAACACTGCACCTTCAGGGTAACCAAAGGACTGACAGCTCTAAACATGAGCTAGTAGCCACTTTAACAAAAATACAAAACACGAACTGAAATAGGTCATTCGGCTCCTCAAACCTGCTGCGTCATTCACCAAGTCAGGGCTGATCTGATTAGGTTTCCGATTTCATAACCACAGACTGCAAATAAAAAGTTACATTTTTGGGGCACATTGATATCAACCTACCTTCACTTTAAAATTATTCAGTGACCTCACCTCCACTGCCTTTTGATGCAATTTTCCAAAGCTGCACAGCCTTCAAAAATATTTTCTTGTCCTAAAAAGTACAACCTTCAAATTTTAAAACCATCTTCCAATTTTATTTTGTCAGTAAATCACAATAAGCTCTCTCCTCTGCAACAGTGAGCACTACTCCTGTGGCTTGAAGGTTTTAATGTTTTTAAAATGTACTTTGCTCATGCTCCACGCTCTTCTACCACCTCCCCCCACCCCCACCCCACCACAACCGCCAAATCCACCTCACCTCCTGCATGTGTTACATGCCATGCACCAATCTGTCAGAAGGGTGGACAAGTAAGCCACTGCCATGACTGCCAATTCTAGGCTGCAAGCATCTGTTAGAGCTACACGGGTGTGACCCAATTACATCACCCATTATCTTCCCTTCATGTAGCAGCTTCACCTCCCTCACAAACAAGATGGGAAGCTCATCTGCTGTGAAACCTTGCAGGTGCAAACTCTCAAACTATCAACAAGGCAAGGTGCAGTATCAGACTGATTTGTCATTTTGAAACAGATAAAACTTTCAGCTGATTTACAATCAAACCATTATATTGCTATAAAAAGAACGAAGCAAGTCTTCAAGCTAAGTTTAGCATATCAAGCCTGTGTTCTGGAAGTCAAACAGAGGAGCATTTAAAAAAGGGACAAATAGAAACTCACATTGTACTTCAACTGGGGCACTGGGTACACAATTACAGCTTGGCACCTTTGGAATTCTGTCCAACAACCAGAATGAAATCTCCCAACAGCTGCAAGAATTTCAGAGACAAAAGTGCAGAGTTACTGCCCAGTCACCAGACTAGAAGTCATTACATAAAAGTACCCTCACACCATTCAATGTAATAGCTTGTACAGGAACATCACATGCAACATTCTCCCATTTCCAACTTATAAAGCTGCTTTCCAGGTTGGCACCTCAAGGAATTGCATAAAATTACAACATTTGTAGGCTCCCAGGGCTGTGTAACCACAGTGATGCTGAAAATGGTTTCAGGTTGAGGTAGGTTAGACAAATAGTCAGGATACCCATCCCTTCCTCCCACCTCAAGCTGCACCTCCATTTCCTACCTACCACCTCATTCCACCTTCTTGACCTGTCCATCTTCCCTGGACTGACCTATCCCCTCCCTACCTCCTCACCTATACTCTCCTCTCTACCAATCTTCTTTTCTCTCCATCTTTGATCCGCCTCCCCCTCTCTCCCTATTTATTCCAGTTCCCTCTCCGATGAGGGGTCTAGGCCCGAAACGTCAGCTTTTGTGCTCTGAGATGCTGCTTGGCCTGCTGTGTTCATCCAGCTCCACACTTTGTCATCTAGGACAAGAGTCAGTTCCCATTCAGATCACTAAGATTTCCCATGACTTATACCAGAGGCATTTCAGGGAATTAAAAAGCCAATTTAACAAACACAAGAGCACTAAACAAATCTTTTCATTGTTTGTAATAGACTCTTCCAATAAATTCCTAATTTAAGCCACAAGAATCTGGTTACAATTCAGGCAAACTAGCCCACTGACCATTCACCCTGTGCTTGATCTACATGGGGTCTTGGTCTCAATTTTCACATCTCTCCCTTGCCCCACTTCAGGAGCTTCATATTTTGCCCCAGCACTGATATCCAGTTCTGACTTCTTGCAGATTCTCAAATTTCACTCAAATGCTGCCTCAATCATGGTCTCTCAATTCTCATCCAAAACCTCTCTACCCTTCTACTATAAAAGCATCCTAAAGCCCATCTCAAACAAATCTTTGGAGCGTCCACCTTATAGAGCTTCATAAGCTTTGACCAAATTCCTTGGTAAAGTTTACACTTAACATTGAGATAAACCTACAAGTTATAACAAGTTGAGGGGAATGAGGACTGTCAATCTCTTTCTGCTATCATACAATCACCCATAGGGGAGGGATTTTCAAAAGATTATGATCAACTTTAACAGGCTGCACCATAACCAAGAGATTTCCAAAAAACAAAATGGTTTCATAGTAGGTTCTTCATTTAAAGTGTGAAGGAAGTAAACCCGTCATCTTTTACAACATAGTTCACATTTGCTTGCTCTATCTTATTCCATGATGGAAGTGGCAGTGTTGCTCTGGGGCAGACAAAGTCAGACATTACAATTATTGGTTATAGTCCAATGGTTTATTTGAAATCACAAGTTTTCAAAACAGCACTCCAAGAGCTTGTGATTTCAAATCAATCTGTTGGATTTTAACCTGGTGTCATGTGACTTCTGGCTGTACCTTATTTCATGCCAGCTGTTCACACATTTAGGCTGCACCTAAAGCTGTAGAAGCTTTCTTGACACCTGCTAGTCTATAGCTTGTACACCAACATGGCTGATTTCCAAAAACATTTCGCATAGCTGTTCTTACCTCACCACTACTGCAATTCATATGCATGTCAATATTAACTAGAGCTCAACATCTCCAACTTTGATTAATTCCAAGGACTTCACTGCATGCAACAACTTATATTTAGAATCCACAATGTGGAAACAAAGAAATAAGAACAAGGATGGCAATGGGATAGGCCAAATTTGTAACAAATGGAGAAGTGCTGCGGAGAGTGAACAAACAAGGTCTTCTGAACATAATTAGGAAAGACAGAGCAGGGCTATTCCTCAGTGGATACATTTGGAACAGACAATTGAGAAGATTCCAAGGAATAAAATATCCACACTGGATGGCATGAACATGGAGGAAAGTTTTGGCAATTAGAGGGCTAACAGCAGCTAAAGCTCCAATTTATCCATAGTCTCTGCAATGTGTCATCTGGGAAGAAGTGTGTGGAGTTACAAGTGACCCTAATGCCCTGGTTTCAAGGAGCAGAACAACATGTTAAAGCTCTGGGTCTTAATCAGCCAATAATCCCCAAAGTGCAGGATGATCAAATTATTTGGTTGGGCTGCAATGAAATATGTCATTAAGCAGCTTGCCAACTAGAAATGTCACCTGGGTTAGGTGTCAGAGGAAACAGCCACTGCTGAAAATGGAAGCTTAAGAAAATCATGCCACCTGTTGAAATATCTCAAACTGCTCCCTCTAGTTTAAAAGAACAGTAATCCTACAGCAAACCAGGGACCAAAGATGCCACGCTCCCTCCTTTTAACAGTGGATCTCAGCAACAGTATCAAGTTACTACATTAGATTAAGAAAACTTATCGAAATCATTTCAAATTTCATCACTGCTGCTCAGTTAAATAGTTTGCGTCTCAGTACAAACTCAGTGCTTGTACAATTCTGAATGCTGAAAATAAAGTAAAAATAGAAAAGTACACAGGTCAATGCTTTCTATATATTGTTCATATATGAGCCATTTTACATTACAACCTGAACAATTAATTCCAAAACTTTCATGATCCTACTTGCCAATTACTTCGTTCCATCCCTACAGACATGTGCAGTTGGAGACCTCACCCAAAAAATTGGATACAGTCAGAAATATCTGCCGCCTTTGTCCGGAGGGAATGAGTCACAAGTTCCACAAGTAGCAGCTTATTAGTACTTCGACAATGTTGCCATCCACTACACACAGACAGGATGCCATCACCCTGCCATCAGTTTGTTGAACAGTCAGTTCAAAGCCGATGAGTTAAATGGGAGCAGGAATCCTGGATGAGATTCTCTTCACTGATTTGTGGATACAGAACTAAACTCTGCTTTACTAGCAGAGACTGGCTAATTCAAATGCACTAAATCCTCATTCATTATAGAATTGAGAATCCACTGGACAACAATAGGCCATTCAACACCTCAATCCTGTATCACTATTCAATCAGGTCATGGGCAAAGTGCCCAAAACCCATTCTGAATCTTTGTTCCATTCTCAATGGCCATGCCTGAAACAATTAACAGATATTCACTGCCCTTTGTTAAAACAAAGTTATCCTAATTCTTCTTTCATACAGATATGGGCTTTATTGGCTAGGTGAGCCTTTATTGCTCACCGCAATGCCTTGGAGGTGGTGGTGAGCTGCCTTCTTGAATTGCTGAAATCTTCAGGTTGTAGGTACACCAGTGTTTTCAGAGAGGATGTCCCAAACACAACATAGCTCAAGTCAGGATAGCACGTAGCTTGGAACAGAACTTCAAGATGGTGCTGTTCAGGTGCTTCTTGGTCTGCCCATATCCTTCCGGTTAACTGTTCCAGCATTCAGACTTTATTTATGGGAAGTGGTGAGGAGAATGCTAGATATAAAGGCAAACAAAAAATTGCAGATGTTGGAAACTTGAAACAGAGAACACTGGACTGGAGAAACTCAAGTCTGACAACATCTGCAGTGCAACACATACACCTAATACTGTAAACTGAGGTTCTGAACAAGTCATACCAAACTTTAAATATTAACTCTGTTCCTCTCACCACAGGTGGTGAAGCCCGAGTTTCTCCAGCATTGTTTGTGTTAGGTTTCTACTGCACTTGCTGCGATTAAGTGTTGTGAAATACACACAGTCAATGGTGATGGGAAAGTGGCACCATTTTAAAAAGACATACATTTTTCCTCAAGCCACCACATACGCTTCTGAACTTCCAAAATTCATCTGAACAACGCAAGCAGTACAAGAATGGGCTGGAGTTTGTCCCAATTATAAGGAAGTTAACTGACAGTGGGTAGCTCTGCATCGTTGCTCAGCCTCTCCATTGGATGCAAGATGCTACATTTGTTACACTGCTGAACGTGTGCAAAACAGAGCATAGAAAAGTACAGCACAGTACAGGCCCTTCGGGCCACGATGTTGTGCCGTGGAATAATCCTAATCCAAAAATAAGATAACCTAACCTACATTCCCCTCAATTCACTGCTGTCCATGTGCATGTCCAGCAGTCGCTTGAATGTCACTAATGACTCTGCTTCCACGACTACCACTGGCAAACTATTAGGGATAATGAAAACAAATTAAAACTAATTTCCCCTTCAATTCCTCAAAACAACTCCTCCACGTCAGAATGCCATTTCACAGGTTGACACCATCTATTATCTTGCCCGAGATATTGACAGGAGCCTTGATAACAGAACATTTGCTCATTCAGTTGTGATGTTCTGCACCATCAATCCTTGCCCAACACTGCCCACATTGGTCATGCTGAAATTTCACTGAATATTGCCTCCCAGATGTGCCAAGTGTGGTTGCCCTAACATTATCATGCTAGGCATCAGTTAGTTCAGATCAGGAGCCATAGCTAGTAAGATCTGTTTGCATGATCAGTGGCTTGCTAAGAACAGCTGCTACCTCCATCAGGGAGGCATTAAACCCTACCATTAATTGCAAACTTTGCAATGGAGGAAAATGCTTCTCTCCAACTACACGATACACCAGATAATTAATTATCACGATTGCTAGGGGAAAGCCACCCAGTGTAACTACTTTGTAACAAGGAAAGGAGATCATGAACGTAAAATTATTCACCAGATTCACAAAGCAGCGACTGAGAAGCAAATGTATTTTCTCAAATAAAACTCAATTACCTGTAAGTAAAATGGAAGCTATTGTGCTATTACAACCTGGTCTACCAGTTAATATTGATATATACAAAAATGGCTATGAGAATTACAGGTTGAAAACTATTCAAACAACTTGGATGACTGTACCACAACAGCAGTACGAGGTCAGTAAGATACTGATTGTTCAATAATCACAATTACCCTGAGCTAATCATTTTGCAATATACAATTTTAGTGTTTGAGCATATTTTATTCTGTATTTGGGCCTGTGCCAGACAGCATCCGTATGTGCATGCACACACCCCCACCAATTGCCAGTGGGCTCAATGCACTAGCTATGAAACAAACGTGACTGTCATGTCAATGTCATAAATGATGGCCCTACCAAGAATTCACTCATTGGCGGGTTGAGCCAACGAACCCATATTTGAACAGATGTTGCAGTGCAAATATTACAATTTTCCCCAGTATTCAGAGTTGCAGGTGAGCACGGACGGTTCTAAAAGAGTAAACAAGGAGAGCCTGTTCTACTGGTAGACACATCAATAACAGTGTAGAGTGAGACTTAAGAAAGAAGCACTATATGTAATGTCAAACTTGACTACTTTAGAAAGTACCTTTATAAATTCCAAAAATAAGTACACTTTGGGGAAACATTATTGGCAAAGAGAGGCAGAGGTGGGGAGGGTTTTTTAAAATTTTAATTGTAATGCAACCCAATTATGATCTAGATTGCAGCACTGAAGGATGTTGGAAACAGATGTATCAATGAAGAATTGCGTTAATATTTCGAGGACAAATTGCAGGGAAACAGGGAAGAGCAAGGAGTGTGCAATTAGATAGCTGTTTCAAACATTGGGCAAAGCACAAATGGGCCAAATGGCTTCCCTCTATTGCAAGATTTTATGGTATTCAGATGGAGGAATTTGGTGCCCTTGTGTCTTGCTACTCTGTAGTTACAGTCACTAAAATGGTGTCAAGGGGGGACTGGGCGAAGCTTGCCCTAATAATGTCCAACAGTTAAACCACTTGGTGACTTAAAGGGGACTGAGGCGCAATGTAGATTTTGCAGCTGCTCCCGAGTTGCAGTCTTGCAGATCTTTTCTGGTTAAAGTATATCAGAAGGACGAGACTTTTTTTTAAAATCAAGATCATTTTAGAACTTTTATAGTCCAAACATGCAAAACAAAAAGGAGAAATCTTTTCTCCCCCAAATGGATTTGGAGAGAGAGAGAGAGAGAGAGAGAGAGAGAGAGAGAGAGAGAGAGAGAGAGAGAGAGAGAGAGAGAGAGAGAGAGGCTTCCACCTGTTTGTCAAGTGTTAATCTGGAAAGGGACTTTTTTGTTTCAAACATATTTCAAAAATATACATACTGAAATTAGAGGAAAGTGACTGTTTTACATAGCAAGCTTGTGGAAACGCCAACTTGTTGACAGCTCTGGAGAGACTTTTGAAAATCTTGAGGAATTGGAAGCTTTGATTGTTTCAGCCCACTTGGTTTTTTTTAAAAACACTTAAATTTTTGCAAGGTTAAAGTTAGTGGAAAAGTAGCTTTTTCTTAATATACAAAATGCTATTCAGAGCCTCTTTTTAGGCTTAATGTCATGGAGGTCATTCAACAGACACTGATGACTAGCAGATTTAGTGAAATGATTGCACAGCAGGGTCAGTCAGGTAGATGGGTGACTATCAGTCAAGGTAAGACGGCAATTAAGAAATCTCATGGCTTTTCCTCTCTCAAAGCAGATATTCTACCGTGGGTACTACTGAAAGGGCAGTCTTGGATGAAAATAGAAGTGGCAGCCAGATCTTGGAATGATTCTTAAGTTAAATGTGCTTAAGATTTAAAAGAATAACTGTTGTAGGGACTCTTGTGTTAGGATATTCTGGGGCAGTGAGTTTGAATTTAGAACAGTATGTTGCTTTCCTGGTGTCAGGGTTAAGGGCATCTCAAAATGTTTGAAGCATATTGTTAAAGGGGATAACAAGAAGCCATAAGTTGTTGCACACACTGATAGGAGTGACAGTTAGGGAAGGGGATCAGGCTTTACAGAGTGCATATGAGCCATTAAGTAGAAGGTTTAAAAAAACAAGAACCTCAATAGTAATCATCTTGTGCCACTTCTAATGAGGTAGAGGTAAGGAATAAAAGGGTAGGGCAGATAAATCAATGGCCAAAGTGGTGGCGCATTTTCAGATTCTTGGATCATCAGGATCTCTTCTGGGGTAGAAACCACCTGTTCAAAAGGGTTGGTTTCACCTGAACTAGAATGGGGACAATATCTGGACAGGGAGATTTGCTAGTTCTTTTGCAGAGGCCTGTAAGCTATTAGAGGGTGTTTTTTTTTGGTGGGGGGGGGGGGTCATGTGGTGATGGTTCATAATGAAAATACAAAAACTGCAGATGGTTCTGAATCAGAAAAGAACAAGTTTCTTAGAAAAGAAACAGCATGTCAAAACAAGGCAACTTAAAAATTAAACTGCATTTATCTCAATGCAAAGGCTCTTACAAGCAAGGCATGAACTCCAGGAACACAAGATGTCATAGCTATTACAGAAACTTGGCTGGGAGGGGGGTCTGGCAGCTCAATGTTCTGGGTTTTAGATGTTACAGCAAGTATAGAATGAGGCAAAAAAAGGAGTGGGAATAGCATTTTTACTTAAGGAAAACCTTACTGTAATTAGAGGATATTTGAGGGGTCACACAGTGAAAATAGGTCAAAGTTAGAAACAAGAAAGGGATGATTACCTTAATGGGATTGTACTGTAGGCCTTACAGTCAGAGGAAAACGGAGGAGCAAGTGCGTAGAGAGATAGCATCTAAGAATTACAGGATTGTAATAGTAGTGAACCAGTGTTAAAGGTTTGGATGGTGAGGAATGTGTTAAATTTTCTTGACCACATTTTCTTTTTACGTAAACTCTTCCTACTGGAGAAAGAGCAAAACTTTACATTCTCTTGGGAAATAAGGCAGGGCAAGCGACTGAAGTATTAGTACATGAACACCTTTGGACTAGTAATTATACCTATTAGCTTTAAAGTAGCTTTGGAAAAGGAGAAGCCTTCTGTAAAAGGTGAAGTTTTTAATTGAACTAAGGTAAATCTTGATGTCATGAGACGAACTTTCAAAAGTCGATTGGAGTGGACTGTCGCAGGTAAAAGGATGACAGACAAGTGGGTCACTTTCAGAAGTGTGATAACAAGAGTTCAGAGACGTTATTCTTGTTAGAGTGAAAGGTAAGGCTGGTTAGATTACAGAACAATGGATGAATAAAGATATTGATGTTTAGTCGAGAAAAAAAACATATCAGATATAGACAACTGGGACCAAATGAGTGCAACGGCATTCTTAAGAGGGAAATCAGGAAGGCTGAGGGGGAATTTGGGATAGAATTGACAGAGAACGTTAAGGATAATCGGAAGAGATTTCACAAGTACGTTAAGAGCAAAAAGAACAACGAGAATGTGTGTTGGGCGCCTTAAGGATCAAAGCTATCTTTGTGTTGAATCTTGGAAAGATATTAAAATGAATACTTTGGGTCAGTTTTAGCTGTGGAGAAAAAAGTAGGAGCCAGAGCATGTGGGGAAATAGGTACTGCTATTTTGAAAACAGGTCATATTACAGAAGAAGTGCAAGTGCTGCAGGTCTCAGAAAACAAAGGCAGATAAATCTCCAGGACCTGATCAAGCATGTCCCAGGACAATGTGCTCGGTTAGGGGCAATTGCAGGGCCTCTAGCAGAAATGTGTATCACCCATAATGATGGGCAAGATGCCAGAAGACTGGCAGGTAGCTAATGTCATCCCTATATTTAAGAAAGGCTGTAAGGAGAAACCTGGGAACTATACACCCAAGTCTGACAGCAGTTGCTGGTGAATCTGAAAGATAGAATTTACATGCCACCTGGAGAAGCACGGACTGATTAGGGACCGTCAGCATGGTTTTGAGAGAGGGAAATCACATCTCACAAACTTAACTGAGTTTAAGGAATAGCCAACAAGATGGAGGACAAAATGGTAGATGTTTACTTGGATTAGTAAAGACTTTGATTAGGTTCTGCACAGTAGACTAATTGGTAAGGTTAGATCACATGGGATTTAGGGAGGGCTTGCCAATTGGATACAAAATTGGCTTTATGCAGTGAGAGGGGGGACTTTGTTAGAGGGTCATTTTTCAGGCTGGATGCCTGTGACTAGCAGTGTTCCACAAGGGTCAGTACAGGGTCTACTTTTGCATTTTGGTAAAACGAACAAGGACAGGACTTATACAATTAATGGTAGGGCCCTGGGTAGTGTAATAGAACAGAGACTGAGGGGTTTAGGTACATGGTTTTTTGTTTTTAAATTTGCATCACAGGTGGAGGCAGTGGTTAAGAATGTCTTCAGCACACTTGCCTTCATTGCTCAGACCGTTTGGAATACAGGAGTTGGAAAGTCACGTTGAGGTTGTACAGAACATTGGTGCGGCCTCCTCTGGTCATCCTGTTACAGGAAGGATATTGAGCCGGAAAGAGTTCGAAATAGTTGCCAGGAATGGAGGTTGCGTTATTAGACAGTCTGGAACGTTCCTCTCCCTCTCCCTCTCCCTCTCCCTCTCTCCCCCCCCACCCCACTGGGTAAGAGGTTGGGGGGTGACCTTAGCTGTTCATAAAATCACGGGCAGTATCGATACGATAAGTAGCAAAGGTCTTTTTCCCCCCCCCCCAAGGTGAGGGAGTTCAAAACTAGGGGCATTTTTTAAAGATGAGAGGAGAAAGATTTAAAAAAGATAAGGGGCAAATTTTTTTTTAAGTAAGTGGAAAGTGAGTGGAATGAACTGCCAGTAGCAGTGGAAGCAGGTAATTACAACATTTAAAAGACATTTAGATAAGTGCACGAATCAGAAGGGTTTGGTGGGGGTGGGGGGTCAAAAGCAGTTAGGTGGGACTAGTTTAGTTTGGGAACATGGTTGGTGTGGTTGAGTTGGACCAAAGGATCTGTTTCCATGCTATATGACAGACTTACCAGCTCAACCTTCACTCAGTGACCATGAATGGCTTCTACTGTCTTCTCACAAACCCACAACTTAAAAGTTAGCTTCATTCTGCCAGTTCAATCTTAAATGCCCTTTGCATATCTCAGCCTTGCAGTATCAAAAATACTTCCCTAGCCATCTTTGACATTCCCTTTAAGTTGATTTCTGTTCCTCCTACAGTCTCGGCACAAATTTCACCATTTTTGCTCCTTTTAGCACCACTTTTTTTGTATGAGCAACAATATAAATATAAAAAGCTGTAATACGTAAGAGTACGAGTGAAGTCTGACCAAGTTTGCCATACATACAACAGTGGCTGTACAGAAAGAGACAATGCTTAGTGTGAGCACCAATGTCTTTTTACTGGTTTGGCAATATTGTTTTAATTACATTGCTGTGAAAAATGTACACTGCAAGGTTCCTAATGCGAACACTATTCCCCACCTAGCTTTTGCTTGGTGTTCTGCCTGCAGTACAAATCCATCCAAAGTTACCTCCATTTTGAAAT
Source organism: Stegostoma tigrinum (assembly GCF_030684315.1). Classification (NCBI taxonomy): domain Eukaryota; kingdom Metazoa; phylum Chordata; class Chondrichthyes; order Orectolobiformes; family Stegostomatidae; genus Stegostoma; species Stegostoma tigrinum. Next base: position 6,326,859 of record NC_081391.1, read on the forward strand.
GAACATCTACAAGATAGCCAGTCAAAACATTGATAATGCCTGCCTATTTTAAATTTCACTCAATTACTAATTAACTATCCAATCGGCAGCTAGCATAATCACAGATGAGCTAGAGGGCAACCCATGTTGGCAAGGGCGAAGAAACTTACCAATGGATATAGAGATTTCCATTTGTGATCAAGGGCAAAACTAAGAACAATAAATGCAAATAGTCACCAATACATCCAAAAAAGGAATCAGATACTTCTTTAATCACGAAACTATATAAAATGTGGGACTTACAACATGCCCAGTAGTTGTGGTGAACACCAAAGCTGTAAAAAGGGAAAACTAAATGTATGCAGGGAGAAAGGAATAAAAGAATACACTGATGGGGAAAGAGATTGTTGGATGGAATGAAGAGGTTCATGTGGAATATAGCATTAGTATGGAGAAGCTGGCCTGAATGAAAACATGCATATTTTTAAATATGCACCTGTGAGAGGAGAGTAAAGGGGTTTATGAACCTACATTTCAGGACTGTGTCCCTCCAGTATAATAAACCAAGGCAGAGAGAATTTCACTAGTAATATTTTAAAAATTCACAACATCTTTGCTGAGAGTCATGACAGTACGGATTAATGGCTGTGGATTGCCCTATCCTCAGAATGAAGACAAATCTCCAAAGCAAATGCTGCAGAACTGAGACATTAGGTCAGCAAAGGGAGAATATATAACCAGCCTTCAGCCCGTGGTTTATGGGTAAAAGCAATGCCCTGACTGGATCTCAGCCATTCCAACCATTCTGTTGGTGATCACAGGGATCGGCTGTGGGGTGGGAAGGGTGCTGCACAACAGGCCAGGCTGGAAGGGAAAGAAAGTTCCTGCCCCTGACCAGGAGCCAGCAGTTTCTGCTGGAAAGTGGGCATGTGGACAGACAAGTGCAGGATCATTTTCAACTGAAAGGCTTTTCACTGTCACGAGCTGCCGCCACACACTCTGCCTTGCCATTGGAAGTTATCCAGCCCAGAGTCAACACAGGAAGGGAAGACTGGAAAGAACATGAATTCCTGTTTCGAACACACTGAGAACAGTTGCAAAACAAGGAGATAGGTGAGCCCCAAACCTAACTGATCAGTCAATATAAAAAAACAAAACTACAACAATGCAGTGGTTTTTCCACACAGCCCAAGATGTGAAACCAGTCAAGATTGATTGGGATGTCAAGGGGAAGGCTAATCGCCTGAAGGTCAAAAGTAATAAAGTACTTGGAAGTGCCTCCATCCACCTCTTAGCAGGCAGAGCTCCACAAATCACGAACCAGAGACCAAAGCATGCCATTACAGAAATTGGCCAAATGGGATTAAAAAGGTCAAGGAAACTGGAAGACAAACATACAAATTAGGAGCAGCAGCCTTTTCAGGTCCTCAAGCGTGCTCCATTATTCAGCAATATCAATATCATGGCTATTTGGTTACTTTAACTGCTTCATTCCACCCACTCTCAGTATATACAGTACCTGCCCTTTAACTTCAAGCAAAGCAGAAGCCAACTCCAATGGTCCCAATTTTTGGGGGATTTCATGTTAGGTGCTGGGGCATTAAACAACACTAGTCTCAGATTCATAAAGATTAACATTGCTTCCCTGCTTTTATTTATATAGCCAATGCCACAACATTTTTGTTTAAGGAAATGAACAGCATTGTTAACATGCCCCGAGAGTGCAGTACACAAACTCTCATATCTCTTGGTTTCCATATTTTATTCAGATGGAGGCATCACTTATTCACCCATCCCTAACTGCCCTTGAATTTAGTGGCTTGCTGGGGCATTCCAGATCACATTCAAGTATAAAATCACATTGCTGTGGGTGTGGTATCACAGACCAAACAAGGGACAGTGATCTCTCCATACCTGAAGAACAGCAGTGAATTGGTGTTTAACAGAATGACAATTACACTGTCATCATTGCTAGCTTTCAATTCTGGATTTATTAATGACCTTAAATACAGTAACAGCTATAACAGGATTTGAATCATTGTTCCCAGCACATTAATCTGGACTAGACATTCAGGGATGTGATCACTACATCACCTTCTCCCCTTCAATACTGCACTCGTTTTAAATTTTAAAAATTTTAAAAAGTCTCCCACTTTCATTTGTATCTCATTTCTCCACATTAAATTTAATCTTTCATGGGTCAACCCACTTCTACATCTACTCAACAGGGTCTTTTAGGATGAAAACAATCAAACATACTAAAGAAATCTTCCTCAACATTTAGAGCCACGGATTTACACAGCACAGAGATCCTTTGGTCTAACCAGCCCATACCAAACAATCCCAAACTAGCTCCCACCTACCTGCTCCTCGCCACACATCCCTCCAAACCATTCCTATTCATATCTATCCAAATGTCTTTTAAATGGTGTAATTATACCCGGATCCACCACATCATCAGGAAGTTCATTCCACATGTGAATCACCCTGTGTAAGAAAAAAACCTTTTTGAAAAAAGTCTCTCCTCTCACCTTAAAATGTTCCCCAGTCTTGCTGGAAGCAGGGAATACGTAGAGTTGAGGAAGAAGCTAGAGAAGTGTCTGTTGGTGGCAGTGAGGGCGTCAGCCCCTTGAAACACAAGGTTTCAAATCCCCAATGAGACTACCATCTGTAGCTGGATGACCCGTTCACCCGGCAGATGTGATCTGTAACATCCTGACCTGACGTGACAACTGCCGATTCTTTTTTTAAAGTTATAAAGGAGCAGGGAAAGGCACCAGTACAGCAATGCACCAAGCTTAAAAGAATCCCTGTCGCAGATAAGACTAATAGTATTAGGGAAAACTGACTGCATCTGAAAAAATATATGACTGCACTCAACCCAGCTGCGCTGGCCGTCTGTTTTCTGGACATATAACCCAAGCCCAAAGCAGCCAAATAAGGAGCCCTACAGGCGGGAGGCAACACTGCAAGGTCGTGCGGGGTTGGGCTGGGTTGCGGGAGGGGGCCGCGCTGGCGATGCGGTATGGGAGTTGTAGTCCTCCCCACCACAAGCACTGTAGGAGGGGCCGCGCCTAGAACTACACGCCCCAGAATGCAGAGCGTGGTCGGCGGCTACAAACATGCGCACTGAGTCCGGTGGAAGAGGCAGCCCGCAGCGCAGACGCAGTCGCGCTCCCTCCTCCCTATTGCTCAACATTAAATGTCCCTGAGCCCCATCCCCCCCCTTCCATCCCCTCCTCCCTCTCAAATTCCATTAAAATCCAAACCTTACTGGGAGGGGAAAAGAGAAACAAAATCCCCTTCAAAACCTTTCAGACACACTTTCCCCAGTTAAATAAGATAAAATAACAATTCGTTCAGTAAAATCTCTCCAACTTTAATTAAAAAAGGTCCAAACCAAGGACTTTAACCTTTCCAAATCCCCTTAAACCTAAACTAAATCCAACACCGTTTGATTAAAATTTGTTAAGTGCTGGGGTAACCTCCAAAGTCACCTCTAAATGAGAGAAGGGGGTAAACAACAACGACTCCCCCGTGACATTTAGAGAATTTAATCCTTTTTTCACACTCTCTTCCCCCCCCCCCCACGACACACACAAAACCGACTTGGCACTGAAATTACTGACTGAACACGTCAACAATCGTCCTATATATATATTTTGAAATTCTTAAGTCTGAAGGGGGAAAAAAAGTCGAGTTCCACCACGAATATTTTTAAATCTCTAACGCGCTGACAAAAACAATTGTATTTAGAAGAAAACTCACGTACATTTTTTAAAATAAAAACACGACCTTTTTAAAAAATAAAAAAACTTAAGGTCATCAAATAAACCTCAAGGCTAGCTTAGGTAATTTTTTCAGGGTACTCTCGCCAATAGATGATTCGAGGGGTGGTCAGTGGTTGGCTTAAAGACCACCAAAAAAAAACAACTTTAAAATTTTAACCTCAGTACCCCTCCTTCACGTACAGATATCATTTTCTAGTTTAAAAGGCCTGCTTTCTTTAATACCGATCGACAGAAAATTGGAATAAAATTAAGCAACTCTGCCGTAAAACTGACAATGGGGTAATAAGTGGAAACCCTCAAGAGGGTAAACGAGGGATAAAATGCCCACTGCACTCCCCCAAAACATATAAAGGGGGCATTTAATTTTTTTTTAGGGGGGAGGGGTTGGGTGAAAAAGGGCGTAATTCGATTGAATCAAGGTTTTTTTATTGTTAATAGAAATATTTTAATTGATTTGGTATTTTTTTAAAAGATGGGGAAGGCTTACTTGCAGCTGTGGGATTCGAACCCGGGTCCTGGAGGTGCTGGTGCCGCCGCCGCCTGTCAGCCCGAGCAGCCTCTGCCCAAACTTTCGCCCCTTGCTCCCTGGCGAACTTATATCAGCTCACCTACCGTTAACAGTCCCTCCGACAACCCTCCGGAACTACTTTCAGCCATTCGTCCCTGCCCGGGACCTACTTTCCCCAGCCGCCCTCCCCGCCACCCCCAAGCCTTCAAAAAAAAGTGTGGCGGAAGGATGGCACGTACGACGTCAGGGAGAGGGGGGTGCACCGCCGCGACGTGACCCCGCCTCCCCGCGGTCCTAAAAATAAACGCAGCGTGCTAGCAACTCAGCTCCCATTGGTCGGAGGTCGGCCAATGAGTGATGGCGTCGCTGACGTCACTGCCCGTCATGGAGAGGGAGGGTAAGGGATGGACCTGTATTCGTATATCGCCTTTCCCATCCTTGTTGCTGCCCGGAAGAGTTTCAATGTTTTCCAGATCCTGAGGGAAGTCCAAAGTGACATGGATTTAATATGATCAATGTCTACACCATTAAGTTTTTCCACCAAATGAGTTGCATTTTATGTAATATTTCATGTCTTCAGGGTGTCCCAAACTAACTTAACTTTGTATAGCAATATTTACATCCTCATGACACCCTGAATTGATTTGCATCTATACATTATCTTTCATATCCTCAAGCTGTCCAATACTGACTTATGTTGATAACAAAGAGTGGAGGCTGGAGGAACACAGCAGGCCAGGCAACATCAGAGGAGGAGGAAAGTTGATGTTTTGGATCCGGACCCTCTTCAGAAAAATGCAACTTTATATCATTTTACTACATTTTCAGGCCATCCCAAAGTCAGTCACATTTTATATTGTAACCTTATCGAACAGTGGAGAAGACCTGAAGTGCGAAGAGGCCTTTTGTTGCTCCTAATCCCTATCTTTCACATCCTCTTGATGCCTGAAATTGATTTGCATTAATTTGTTAATTTTTGTATTCTTAGGAGATCCTAAAGTGGCTTGTACTTTTATATCACCTTCGATGTTCTCTGGATGTCCCAATCAAAATGCTTTGAATTAGCAACTCTTATATTCTCAGACATCCCAACACAACTTTAATTTTAAAGCACCTTTTTTGTCCTCAGCATTCTTTACAGGGTCATAGAGTCATACAACATGGAATCAGACACCTATGTCTGAACAGTCCACACAAAACATATTCCCACACTGAACTAGTCCCACCTGCCTGCGCTTGGCCCACATCCCTCCAAACATTTCTTATTCATGTACTTATTCAAATGTCTTTTAAACATTGTAACTATACCTATATTCACCACTTTTTCTGGCAGTTCATTCCACATGTGAACCACTCTGTGTAACAATTTGCCCCTCACGCCCCTTTTAAATCTTTCTCCTCTCACCTTAAAAATATGCCCCCTACTTTTGAACTTCCCTACCCTAGGGAAAAGACCCTTGTTATTCACCTTATCTATGTCCCTCATGACTTAATAGAACTCTATAACGTCACCCCTCGACCTCCTCCACTCCAGTGAGAAAAATCCCGGCTCTCCTTATATCTCAACCCTTCATTCCAGGCAACATCCTGGTGGATTTTTTTCTGACCCCTCTCCAGTTCAATAATATCTTGCTTTAAATTCAATGAAGTGAGTCCATGGTCATGTAAGTTCATCAACCATTTTGTGTACAGCAAGCTGCTGTAAACAGTAAAGGTGCGTTTCCTGAGCTAGTTGGGACTGGAATGTGTGGGGGATTCACAAAGGTAGACTTCTCTTATGTAAGATACTGATTTGCCCCAGGGTAGTTAATTTTGTGTTCAGCAACACCTGAATTGGCTCAGGACCCCCACTGTGGCGTATCACTCTCTTCCGCATTTGCTACTGAGGAGACAGCAAGCTGAGAAGGTGCTCGATTCAGTGGCTTCTGTTTACTCTGGGCTCTCTTTACAGCCAGCTGAGCTCTTCTAATGCTCCTCCAAAAAATCAGTCTCCAGAGGTCATGGCTGTCAGCCATTATCCTCCAGTTGTCAGTGACAACATAAGCCATTTTAATTTCTGATTTGGACGACATCCTGTGGCCAGTTCACTGTCCAGGATGTCTTCAGTTGTCCAGCTTCCAATGATGTGATGAACGTGGTTGAGCCAGAACAGACACCATCTGCCAAACAATGTGTGTATTGCTGCTGCTGAGACTAATGTGCTCCGTACTGCTGATTTGGCGAGTTTGTTCTGCCAATAAATGCCACGATTTCATCTGACTGAACAAAGCAGCATCCACCCTGTCACAACCCCTCAGCATCTTTAATGTTTCAATAAGGTTGCCTTTCATTCCTGTAAACTCAAACAGAAAGAGGCCACACCCATTCAACTGTCGCTTGAATGATAATCCTTCACCCCAAGTATCAGTCAGTTGCACCTTCTCTGAAATGCCTCGAAAGAATTTGTGTCCTTTTTGAAATCAGGAGATTAAAACCATATATAGTACACCAGAGTACTCAATGTTGGTAGAGTGAAACTCAGTCTATCCACTGTCATGTAACTTTACCAACCATTCTGTGCACAGCAAGCTCCCATAAACTGGGCGGTGCTGATGGCCTAGTGGTATTATCACTGGACTGTTAGTACAGAGACCCAGATAATGTTCTGGAGACCTGTGTTCAAATCCTGCCATGGCCAATGGTGGAATTTGAATTCAATAAAAATAATTGTAATTGTGTCTAATAATGACTGTGAATTAATTGTCTAATTGCATTGACAGGAAACATGTATCTGGATCACTAAAGTCCTTTAGGGAAGGAAACTGCCATCCTGACCTGGTCTGGCTTACATGTGACCCCAGACCCACAGCAATGCAATTGACTCTTAACTGCCCTCTGGGCAATTAGGATGGGCATTAAATGTGGCTTGGGTAGTGACAATCTCATCCCACAAATGAATAAAGAAAGATATTACTAAAGATATTTTTCCTGATCGAGTTAGGACTGGAATGATGGTGGGATACACAGAAGCAGACTTCCCTTTTGTAAGATACTGACTTCCATCATGGTGGATAAGCAGTGCCTGATTTGGCTCAGGACCTCATGGCAACAAACTGAGCCATGATATTTGTCTTCGTGATGCTGACGGTCAAACTAAACTCTTTGCCAGCATGAAAGAGTCTGTCCTTTCGCTGCTGAAGGTGTTCCTGTGTATGTGATGCTAGTGCATCATCAACAACATAGAGCTCTCAGGTGAAAATTTGGAAAAGCAGATAATCAAAATAATCCTGCTGTTTAAATTTATAAATTTCCTTTGGTGTTGAGATTAAGTTATTTATAGTTGTTTAGTTGTGCAAAAATTGAATAGTGTGGAAAAAGACACGTTTTGAGAAAGGTTTTCATCTTCCACAAGAATTACCAACGTGAGGAAAAATAACATTTATACTTTGAATCAAGAGTGCTGATTGGTCAAGCTGTTGCTATGGGGAGTGCACTCATCAGCACTCACATTAAATTACATGTACGTCTTTTCCCTTTACTCTCATATTTCTTGCGAATTGTCCTGAAGAGGGCAAGATGAAAAGCTTTGACAAAACATGGTCTTTTCTCTGCAGTAGTTAAGTGCTTTACTAATTGTGCTTCATTCTCAGGGAGCTTTAAAATGGAGCTACTTTAAATAGTTCAGAAGAGGGATCATACTATTAACTCTGCTTCTCTCTCCACAGATGCTGCCAGACTTGCTGAGTATCTCCAGCACTTTCTCATTCTGTTTCTTGAAAAGGAAGCTCTTCAGCTTGATTTTCAGTTTCCTTCCGGATTTGTTCTGCATGGAAATGTTGGCCTTCAGGCTCTTCATAAAATTTTCCTCCTCTCGCCTTAAACCTATGTTTTCGAGCTTTGGACTCCCCTGCCCTGGGGAAAAGACTTTGGCTATTCACTCTATCCATTGTCTTTTATAAACATCTGCAGGTCACCCCTCAGTCTCCGATGCTCTGGGGAAAACAGCCCTAGTCCATCCAGCCTCTCCCTACAGCTTAATTACTGTCAAATATGAAATTAAATTATTCAATAACCTGTTTTAGTAATATTTGTTGAGGGATAATATTGTCTAGGATTGCTGGGGAGATGTGCCCTGGTCTCCTTTGAACAGTTTTGTGAATGGGGCCTCAGTTTTACAGTACAATTTAAATTTGGTTTCTTCAGCTATGTGTGTTTGTTCATGTCATTTTCTGTCTTTGAATGTTATTTTGTGTTAAAGGTGCTACACAAAGGCAAGTTGCTAATTGAACGAGGTGGTATTGAGGAAAAAGGTGATTTGGAAGCAGAAACATCCCAAAATTATGGATTATACACAAATTTATGCCACGTTACAAATGGACAATTCAAAACAAGAAAAATCTTTTATTAGTAGAACATAACAGATACAATACAGTTAGTCATAGGCTAGAATTTATTCAAGGGATTAAGGTGGATTAGATATTTATGCGTAGAATGTAAATAATATCCAGCAATTAGTTGCAAATGATTATTTAACAAAGGTTGTCAAATAATTTATATATCAAAAGTGACGCATATCCATCAATGAGTGAAGATCAGCTAGCTATTTGTGAGTTAGAGGATCTATGAAACAATTAGGGCCTAGAAGTGGCAGAGGTTGACAAATATAGAATCCCTGCAGTGTGGAAGCAGTCCACACTGATCCTCCAAACAGCATACCACCCACATACCCTATCCCTAAAACCCTGCATTTCCTTTGGCTAACCCACATGGCCTGCATTGCAGTGGACACTATGGGAGAAATTTAGCATGGCCAATCCCTCTAACCTGCACATCTTTGGACTGCAGGAGGAAACCAGAGGAAACCCAGGCAGAACATGCAAATTCTACACAGCGAGTCACCTGAGGGTGGAATTGAACTCAGGTCCCGGGTGCTATGGCTGTGCTAGCCACTGAGCCACTGTGCCACCTCAGTATTGTAGATTCTTTCAGGTACTATCTCAAATTTCAGAGCCAGGGATTGAGCAAGGGCTTGTAATCACTCTCTAATATCTGTTTTAGGCCATTCAGTCTCTCAAGTCTGCACCAACGTTCAACAAGATCATGAGCTGATCATCCAACTCAACACTATGTTCCCACTTTGTCCCCTTTTCCTGCTTTATCCCCAGAACTTTGACCTTTTCATCCCTAAGAACTACATCTAACACCTTCTTGAAACCATTCAATCTTTTTGCTTCACCCACTTGCTGTGGCAGAGAATTCCACAGGTAACCGCCCTCTGGGTGAAACAAGTCCTCATCTCAGTGATAAATGGTCTACCCTGTAACCTTAAACTGTGCCCCCCCCCCCGTCCCACTAGTTTCACGCCACGGTGACGGTGCTTTGAGGCACAGTGGATGATGCTCCTGGATCAGAGCCAGAAGGTCCTGGGATCAAGTCCCACCCCCAGGACTTGATGAGTAAAGGAGGGTGGTTTTCTAACTTAGCAAACAGGTTGTGTATCAACCTGCAAATCCTGCAAACACACATCAATGGCAGGTGGTAACAGCAGGAGAGATTCCTCGTCAGCCTTATGATGGCAAAAAATTTCCAAGCCCTCACCATGTTTGTATTGCGGGCCTCATCATCGATGCAAAAAGTGTATGTTACCACAGCAACTGAAGCTCCCAGAGTGATCTGTGTTTTTTTTCTCAATATGTGGGTTGCACTGAGTGTGACTGGAAAATTATTGGGCATCAATTTTTCTTGTTCCACGCACAGGATGAGTTTTCCTATGGCAGTTGTCCCCTCTTCAGTCAGCACTTTGTCTGACAGTGAAATAGCTCTTTGGGTTGCTGGCTTTCCTCCACTACCTCATCATTCCTCCCATGCATAAATTTGATCAAGCTATTCGACTGCAGGTGCATCATGGCTTATGTTAATCTAGACGTACACACTCCGTGGGCTCCTTTGGTGCAGTGGTTATAGTCCTTATCTCTGATCCAGGTTCAAGCCCCTCTGCTCCCAAGGCGCTTCCAAACAGGTTACAGAGTCATAGCATCACAGTATGGAAACAGACTCTTCAGGTCAACCAGTCCATGCTAATCTTATCTCCCAAACTAAACTAGCCCCATCTGCCTATGCTTGGCCCATATCCCTCCAATCCTTTCCTATTCATGTACTTATCCAGATCTCTTTTAAATGTTGTAATTGTGCCCACATCCACCATTTCCTCTGGAAGTTCATTCCATATACAAACCACTTGCTGTGCGCAAAAGGCTTGTCCCTTGTGTCCCTCTTAAATGTCTCTCCTCTCACCTTCAAAATATGCCCCCAGTTTTGAACTCCCTTCCACTAGGAAAAAGACCTTTACTATTCACCTTACCGAGAACACCTTATGATTTAAAAAAACCTCTATAAGGTCACCCTTCAACCTCTTACACTCCAGTGAAAAAAGTCCCAGCCTATCCAATCTACTTTGGTAACTGAAACCCTCCATTCCCAGCAACATCCTGTTGAGTATGAATATCTGTACCTCCTCACTCCCAGGAATTGCAATGTTGCAAGAACTTCCACTGATGGAGAGAGGCAGAGAGAGAGAGAGCAAAAGGGGTAATTTCAGTTTGGAAAGTTTACCATGGCTCCAATCTAAATGTGAACACAAGAATTTGGGACTGTAAACGTCAGACATAAGAACTTTATATGACATCTATAAAATTTGCTTTCAACACAACCAGGTAAATCAAATTGATTTAGTATCTGTCAATGTTGGATAATATTCTAAAATGTAAACTGGGTGGCCTGCTTGATGCTAGTTTTAAAATAACAAGTTATGACCAAACTATGCTTTTGTGTGAATTGATGCATTTGGAGAAACGGTGTGCTCTTCAATAGGTAAAGCCCAAAAATGCATTGATTATCTTTTTCCAGTTCTTTTTATAAATTCTTTTTGTAGAACACCAAAATCTCAAGATGATTGTGGATGATGACAGCATTCGATCCATGTTTGTTCTCTGCCAGTGATTATGTACCATATGAATCTTTTCCCAACTCTCTCTTATCTAATTATGGCAAATATTCCTTTCTCGCTTTCCCTCAATTATATCCATACTGTTTTGCTCAACTACAATATAGGGTGGCCAATTTTACATTTTTTCTATTTGTTGAGTGAATAGGGTTCTCCTAAACTCCTCATTGTGTTTACTGGTGATACACTTACCATTTCAAAGTGAAATTCTTCTCTATTTCTACATTTCCAAATATCTTCATATTTTGAAGTCAACTACTAAACATTGGGTAATCAAACTCATTGCCTAAACATAACCCTAATCCTAAACCTAACCTTAACTCCAGTGCCAATACCACTGCCTATCAGTCACTTCAAAGAGCTATAGAGTCATACAGCACAGAAATTGACCCTTCAGTCCAACTCGTCCATGCTGACCAGATATCCTAAATTAACCCAGTCCCATTTGCAAGCATTTGGCCGATATCTCTCTAAAATCTTCCTATTAATGTACCTATCTAGATGCCTTTTAAATGTTGTCATTGTACCAGTCTCCACCATTTCCTGTGGCAACTCATTCCATACATGCACCACTCTCTGCCCCTCAGGTCCCTTCCAAATCTTTCCCCTCTCATATTAAACCAATGCCCTCGAGCTTTGGACTCCGACACCCTGTGGAAAAGACTTTGGCTATTCACTCTATCCACACTCCTCATGATTTTATAAACCTCTGTAAGGTTATCACTCAGCCTCCGACGCTCCAGGGAAAGTAGCCCCAGCCTATTCAGCCTCTCCCCCGTAGCTCAAACCCTCCAAACCCTTCAAACCTTGTAAATCTTTACTGAACCCTTTCAAGCCTAACAAAAACAGAAATTGCTGGAGAAGCTCAGCAGGTTCGGCAGCATCTGTGGAGAGAAATCAGAGTTAAAGTTTCTGAGCCAGTGTGTTTGATCGCAGACGTTTTGTCACCCAGCTCGGTGACATCGTCGGTGCGCCTCCAGTGAAGCATTGGTGTTCTGACCTGCTTGTTATTTATATGCCTCGGTTTGCTGGGATGGTTGGTATTATGTCAGGTTTTGTTTCTCAGTGGTCTGTACACAGCGTCAAATTCAATGTGTTTTTTGACTAAATTCCAGTTGGAATACCTGGCCTCCAGAAATTTCCAGGGATGTCTCTGTTTGGCTTGTGCGATATGGATGTGTTGTCCCGGTCGAATTCATGTCCCTCATTGTCCGTGTGTAAGTGAAAGTTGGGCATGTCTCAATACCAACCAGCCCAGCAAACTGAGATGTATAAATAAACAAGAGGGACAGAACACCAACCCTTCACTGAAGACGCACCGACGGTGTTACCTAACGGTGACAAAACGTTTGCAACCAAACCCACGGGCTTGGAGAGCAGGTCTACAACCTCATCCACAACCCGAGCTACACATCTTCTCAAAAACTTTAATGTTTCCTGTCCAGTGGCCCTTCTCCAGAAGTGGTTTAACAACATCTTTCCTGTAGCAGGGAGACCAGAATTGAACACAATATTCCAAAACATCAGACGGAGGTTTTTCACCGAGAGAGTTGTGAGCACATGGAATAGTTTGCCAGTGGTAGTCATGGAAGCAGAGTCATTAGTGACATTTAAGCGACTGCTGGACATGCACATGGACAGCAGTGAATTGAGGGGAATGTAGGTTAGGTTATTTTAATTTTGGATTAGGATTATTCCACGGCACAACATCGTGGCCCAAAGAGACTGTACTGTGCTGTACTTTTCTATGTTCTATGTTCTATGTTCTAAAAGCGGCCTAACCAATGTCCTGTACAGCCGCAACATGACCCCTCAACTCCTATCCTCAAATCGCTGACCCACAAAGGCAAGTGTCCCAAACGCCTTCTCATCTCTCTCCCTGACAATCTGCTTCTGGACAGACTGTTTGCAACTAGGCGATCCAGGGACGTAATTCCGAGTGCTTATTTGCACCACCACTAAGACCCATTTGCACTCCAATGTATCTGCCTCAGCAATGCCTTTGTTAACTGTAGATATGATTATTCCAGAAGCCTCCAGGCTGCTTTCCATCGATAATCCTGAACGAAGCCACCCGTGCCTTACTCACGCCAAGCATCGTGCACCCCTCAGTCCTGAACTTGAAGTTCAGGGAAGGTTCACTAAGATGATCTCTCCAACACTAAGATGATCTCTCCAACACGGAGGGATTGCTTTCTGAGCAAAGGCTGAACAGGTTGGGACTCTACACACTGGAGTTTAGAGAAACGAGAGGTGATCTCATTGAAACATATGGGGTTCTTAAAGAGCTTGGCCGGGTAAATGCTGAGAGGATGTTTCTCTTCCATGGGAGAGTCCAAGACAGAGGTCCTAGTCTCAGAGTAAAGGGGAGCCAATTTAAGCCTGAGATGAGGAGGAATTTCTTTTCTGAGCATTGTGCGAGTCTTTGGAACTCGTTGCCACAGGGAGCTGTGGAGGCAGAGCCCTTGTGTACATTTAAGGCCAAAAGAGATAAATTCTTGATCAACGGGGGGCTCAAAAATTATGGGGAAAATGCAGTAAAGTAGGTATGAGGAATGTTGGATCAGTATGGTGGAGTAGGCTGGAGGGGCTGAATGGCCTACCCCTGTTCCTTTGCCTTTTAATCTTAAGTTCTAGCAAAGCAATGCCTCAATTTTGATATCCTCATTCTTGTTTTCCAATCCTTCTATGGCCTAACCCCTCCCTATCTTTGTTACCACCTCCATCCTTACAACCCTCCAGGACCACGGCATGCACTCAGTTTTGGAATCTTGCCCTTCTTAATTGTTGCCCCTTCAGGTGCCTGGGAATTATTAACAAATCCCATCCTTAAACTTATCTTCCTCAACACTTTTAACTGCTTGAAGATACTACCGCTTTGGCAGTTAGTTGAGAAGAGAAGCCTCATTAACCTTTTAAAAACTACTTGGAAAACCACTGGAAACTATGGACCAAGTGCTGGGAAGGGAGACTAGGGCAAGTTTCGAGTAGTTTTTGATTGTGTGGATCGATGGACCAAAGGGTCTCTTCCATACTGCATGACTGTATGATTCGTAAAATCTTTGTCTTATAGAAAAGCTTTTGGTCACCTCCTCGGACATCTCCTTTTGTGGATCAGGGTTACGTTTTTGATTTTTCTAAGGTTTTAGAGTAATTTGTAGTTTGGGTTGTGGATGTTATGTTTGGTTGTCTCGCCGAGCTAGTTCATTGCTCCACAGCCGTTTCATGACCCTGCTGGGTAACATCATCAGTGCAGCCTCCGATGAAGCGCCGTTGTGTTTTCCCGCCTGGTATTTAAACTCTGGTGTCCATTGAGCTGGATTGTCTCCCTTCCGGTTTTTCTTCACAGTGGAGTGTATATGGGGTCATGCTCTATGTGTTTGTTGATGGCTTTATTCGTGGAGTACCAGGCTTCCAGGAATTCTCATGTCTGTCTCTGCTTTGCTTGTCCCAGGATCTTGGTGTTGTCATAGTCGAATTTCTAACCCTGTGAAGGAGCACTTCCAGAATTTTGCCACATTAAAATCACCAGATAAATCCAGATTGTTGTTGTTAGGTCAGCCTTCTCATTTCTACAAAAAGGATCACAGCTTCTTAAAGCTTTCTTTATATTCTGAAGTATGTACCTACCATATTTGAAATAAATAAAACAATGTTTATCTTTCTGTTCCATTCACTACCTGAGAAAGGACGACCCCTCAGTTGTTTCCCCTGTGACCTGAAATGACATCTATTTCCAACCTTTTGAGGCCTTTGGCATAGTGAATCTGTCTTTGTGATGATTTGTTGCACCTTGTATTTTGCTTGGCTTTGTGTTCCATTGAACACAATCTAAACAGTTTTGTTGGAAGTGTCCAGGTTTGTGCATCAGAATGTTTTCTCATGCCCATTATGACAGGATTAGCTAAATGCTGACTGCAATGACAAATCACTTTTACTCACTAAACATTACCAGAGAGGTTTGCTTAGTTGATAAAATGGTTCGACACAACGGCCTGTAATGAATTTTTGGCATAAGCACTGTCAAGCTACACCCTTGCCAAGGGTCACAAGTGCACATTAGGATAAAGAAGCCTGTTTGGTTTGGCCAGCTTAACCTTTCATGGACACCCAAACTATCCAGTTTAAGTACCTTTTGCACAGTTCCAACCTTTTTTCCCTTTATTCATTCACAGGCCAACATTTATTGCCCATCTCTCATTGCCCAGAGGGCAATTAAGTGTAAGCAATTAAGGGTGGCACGATGGCTCAGTGGTTAGCACTGCAGCCTCACAGTGCCAGGGTCCTGGGTTCGATTACAGCCTCGGGCAACTGTGTGGAGTTTGTACATTCTCCCCGTGTCTGCGTGGGTTTCCTCCAGGTGCTGCAGTTTCCTCCCACAGTCCAAAGATGTGCAGGTTGGGTGGATTGACCATGCTAAATTGCCCGTCATGTTCACGGGTATGTGAGTTATAGGAGGATGGGTCTGGGTGGGATGCTACATGGGACAGTGTGGACTTGTTGGGCCAAAGGGCCTGTTTCCACACTGTAGGGAATCTAATCTAAACTGCATTGCTATGGATCTGGAGTCACACGTAGGCCAGACCAGGCAAGGATGGCAGTTTCCTTCCTTAACGGGCATTAGTGAACCAGGTGGGTTTTCCCAACAATCGACAATGGGTTCGCAGTCATCATGAGACCCTCAATTCCAGATTTTTTTTAGTGAAATTGAAACAAATTCCACCATCTGCTGTGGCAGTGTTCAAACCCCGGTCCCTAGAACATTACCTGCATCTCTAGATTAATAGACCAATGATAATACCATTAGGCCATTGCATCCAGCTATTGATCATTCTTTGCATAATGCACTTCCTGTATCAGTCTGGAACTTTCTGTTTAATAATGTATCCTAGTCTTGCAGCAACTTTAATACAGATGCTATGGAGAGACCCTGAATGTATAATCTATTCATCTGGGCCACAGTTAACTTGATTGGTGAGCATATGATGTAGGAGAGAAGCTCAATTTGAGTCCTATCCTAGCTGATGTGGACTTGGGCCCTGCTGTTGATAGTGAAAGGCAATCGCAAACCACAGTCGGTTAAAACCTGCCAAGAAACCAGCTCAGGGTGAAACATTAGCAAGACATTGAGCCAAGATCCTGCCTTCAGGTAGATCTCACATGAATATATCCTTATGGAGATGTGCTGCTTAAAACTGAATGCAGATGAAGTTTGCCTAAGGATCTCTAAGACAGAAGCATCATTTTGTCACTTTCATATTGATGAATAGGAAAGGTTTAGAGGGATATGGGCCAAATGCTGGCAAATGGGAATAGATTAATTTAGGACACCTGGTCGGCATGACGAATTGGACTGAAGGGTCTGTTTCCGTGCTGTACAATTCTATGACTCTATAAAGAACAACAATTTATCTGCCTTTTTGATTCCTTTTATATGTGGAAAGCTAAACCCTTTTCCAATCCCCACAGTTCGTTGCCTCTCATCAAGAAAATGTATCAACGTGTTTTTCTCAAATGCCAAGAGGATGACTGCACATTTCTCCCTGCCAATAGTTATGTTCCACCCCCCGAGTCTGTCTCTATCCCTTTGTGACCTCCTGCCCCCACCTGCACATGTTACAGGGTCTCCTAACTTATATCACCTGCAAAGGTCACCAAGATACACATATACAGCAAAAAGCTGAGGCCAACAACAAATCACATCCAACAACAGGGTGATCATCTCATTTATCCCACACCGATTTCCTCTCCTGCCATCAGTTATCACCCACATTAATAGGATCCCTCTACTTGAGAGCATCTTCCTTATTGCCGACTATCCTTTGGGTGGAATTTCATGGAAGGCCTTCAGGAAATCCATGCAGACTGAATCTGTTGATGTTGCCATTTCCAACATGCTAGTGACCTCTTTAAAGAAATAAGCACAGCTAATTAGATGTGACCTTCCCTTCAACAATCCAAGGTGACTCTCTTTGGTCACACTTATCAGTTCACACTCATCAGCCTGTCACTTACAATATATTCCTGTTGTTTAATCACAATCCATGTTAAAATAATAGATCAATAAATACTCAGCCACACATTAACTCGGTAACGCAGACAACCTTCCAATCCATTTTCTGGATATAGAGAGCTTTGACAATGATGATTAATACAACTGGGAGGTGGGTCATGTTGGCCAGACCAACACTTATTGCTCAGTCCTAATTGCCCTTGGCGGAGGACTCAGTGATCATACGTAGTGTAGTTTTCTCTGACACTCCTTTCAAAAACATTTGGGTGGAGACCATCAAAAGCTAATGGTTTGTGATGATAGAATCCCTGCAGTGTGGGAACAGGCCATTCAGTCCATCAAGTCCACACTGACCCTTTGAAGAGCATCCCACCTAGACTCAACCCAAACCCTGTAACTCCCTTATTTCCCATGGCTAGCCCACCCAGCCTGCACATCCCTATACACAATGGGCAATTTAGTACAGCCAATCTGCCTAACCTGCACATCCCTGCACACTATGGGTAACTTAGCACGGCCAATCCACCCTAACCTGCACAGCCCTGTACACTATGGATAATTTAGCACGGCCAATCCACCCTAACCTGCACATCCCTGCACACTATGGGTAACTTAGCACGGCCAATCCACCCTAACCTGCACAGCCCTGTACACTATGGATAATTTAGCACGGCCAATCCACCTTAACCTGCACATCCCTGTACACTGTGGGTAATTTAGCACGGCCAATCCACCCTAACCTGCACACCTTTGGACTGTGGGAGGAAACTGGAGCACCCGGAGGGAATCCATGCAGATGGGATAACGTGCAATCTCCACACAAATAGTCATTCAAGGGGGGAAATCGAACCCAGGTTCCTGGTGCTGTGAGGCGACAGCATTAACCACTGAGCCACCATTTCACTGATAGTCTGCGATCTCAAGACCTATTATTTTTTCCTCTGTTATCTTTATTCTCATATTAAATTCATTAAATTCCAGACTCAGCTTAGTGATTGCAAAATTGTTGCATTCTTAGAAAATAAATTGATTCACCAATGTATATTGCAGAAGGAAATCTGCTGGTCATTACCCTGACAGGCTTGTATATGATTTAAAAAACAATTCAGTACCGCTGACTCAAAACTACTGCCTCACAGTGGCTAGAAAGCCACTCTGTAATACTACCACTCATTATGGTTCAAGAAGTAGAGTTTAGTGAAGAAGGCAGAGATAGTAAGAACTGCCGATGCTGGAGTCTGAGATAACACAGGGTGGAGCTGGAGGAACACAGCAGGCTGGGCAGCATCAGAGGAGCAGGAAAGGTGACATTTTGGGTCAGGACTCTTTTTTTGAAGAAAGGTCCCGACCTGAAACGTCAGCTTTCCTGCTCCTCTGATGCTGCCCAGCCTGCTGTGTTCCTCCAGCTCCACCCTGTGTCATTATAGTGAAGATGACATTTGGTATATTCACCTTTATTGGTCAGTGCATTGAGTATATGAGTTGGGAGGTCATGTTGCAGCTGTACAGGACATTGTTAGGCCGCTATTGTAATACTGTGTTCAGTTGCGGTCTCACGGCTGTAGGAAAGATACTGTGAAACTTGAAAGGGTTCAGAAAAGATTTACAATGATGTTGCCAGGTTTGGAGGGTTTGAGCTACAGGGAGAGGCTGAATATGCTGGAGCTATTTTCCCCGGAGCGTCAGAGACTGAGGGGCGACCTTATGGAAGTTTACAAAATCATGAGGGGCATGGATATGGCGAAAAGTCAAGGTCTTTTTCCCCAGGGTAGGGGAGTCCAAAAGTAGAGCACGTCAGTTTAAAGTGAGGGGGAAAGATTTAAAAGGGACATAAGGGGCAGGTTTTTCACGCAGACGGTGGAATGAACTGCTAGAGGAAGTGTGGAGGTTGGTGCAATTATAATATTTAAGAGACATCTGGATGGGTTTATGAATAGGAAGGTTTAGAGGGATATGGGCCAAATGCTGTCAGATGGGACTAGATTAAGTTAGGATATCTGGTCAGCATGGACAAGTTGGACCGAAGGGTCTGTTTCTGTGCTGCAGAGCTCCATGACTCTGAGTCTAAGAAGGTCAGTCACCACCATCATAAGGGAAATAGGGAAGGGCAGCATACAACATGCCCTGTTAGTGATTCCCACATCTTGAGAATTAATACAGAAAAAGAGGGAATAACACAGAGGGAATACTTTGGAAGGAGTACAGGAGGGACGAGAAACCTTAGCATTTGTATAAAAATAAAATAATATGCAGGCTGGGAGGATAATGGAAGGAATTAGACTCCTTTAGGGAATTAGACAAATGGCCTTCATCATCCGTCATGATTTTACTGGCACAGCAGGCTTGATGGACCAAATAGCCTAATCCTATTCCTTATATTTATGCTCTTAAGACTTGCAGCAGCCCATTTAGGAATTCTGTCCGTGAGGCATCTCTGATCTAAGCATTATTGGTGTAATTTATTTTTCTGTTCCTAAGCTCAGTTGCAAAAATATTGCTGATCACAAAATGCAATTTCATGGGCAAACAGTGTCAGTTCATGGGTTTTTATCAGTGCGTGTATTTCATAATTCAAGGTCATGAATATTCCTGCACTTCATCATAAATAATATGCAGGTCTTAAACAGCAAATCCCACACACTTCCAGTTTCTATGCCATCAAATTGATATAACTACAGGCCTAAAATCATTCAACACCACAGTAACAAGAGAAATCATTTTGAAGACGCTTTCACAATTCCTTACATTTCCATCTATAATATCATTGGAATGTGCACATTTGCTGTCTGATTTTGAAGATATTATCACCTACTGTAAAAGTGCTTAGTTCAATCAAAGGTTACCTCAATACATTCCAACAAAGCATTTTGGGTTGTTTTTTAACAGGGTTAATGTTGTGTCCATCTTCCTAATACCTTAAATACATTTCATATTTGAAGCATACTTTGAAGAGACAAAAACAGTCATTCAAAATATTTGGAAAAAGTCCAACAAAATGTTACTGCAGCCAAAATGTCTGCAGCCTCTCTGTTGAGCTGAGTATAAATTCAGCATTCAGACACAATTTAGACTATGTACCCTTAAAGGAACGTGTATCTACATTTTGTCAGAAGAATTACACATTGTGTTTTACATTATGAAATGTTCCTGCAATTATATAACATAATTCTAGAGCAGTGGTACAGAACTTGAGGGAATGCTGCACTGAGGCAAATTCCCAATTCAATCCTATACCCATACTCTGTGCTCCTTCATACCCACTAAGTCATCGTATGTCCCGCTATCCATCCCTCATGGACCTTTGTATCCTGCCTGATTAACCATACTCACTGCCCTGGCCCTCTATTACTCTATGTTAACTTCTGCCCCAATACCCAACACCCTGCCCTTTATAAACCCCATATTAACATCCCCCCAGAACCAACTTCCCACCCCGTCCTTTATAACCCGTACAACAACCTAGTATCAAATCATGTCAACGTAATCCCAACCCATTACCCTTTGTGCCAACTCATCTTGTATCCACCATGGCAAAACTTCAGGAGCCGGGCTGACAGAAAATAAAATATTGATAATGTCACTTCTTTTTTAAAATTGATGAAAAATATGAAATTCCTTCAGTTTATGAAAATAAATATATTCTGTGTTATTTGACAGTTCTAATAGGTTGATGCACTTTTTAGGCAACTTCATGTGTTCTGTTAGTAATCCCAAAGGGTGTCTGATCTCCCACATCTAGGGCTAAATAAAACTGTATTCAGGCCACATTTGGAATATTGTGTGCAGTTCTGGTCATCACGCTAACACTAAGGATGTGGAGGCTTTGGAAAGGGTGCAAAAGATGTTTACTAAGATGTTGCCTGGATTGGAGGACATTAGCTATAAAGACAGGTTAGATTAACTAAGATGTTTTCGCAAGAGCGTTGGAGGCTGAAGGGCAACCTGATAGAAGTATGTACAATTATCAGGGGGAGGTGATGGCCTAGTGGTATTATCACTGGATTGTTAATCCAGAGACCAAGATAACGTTCTGGGGACCTGGGTTCAAATCTCCCCTCCATTTAAATTCAATAAAAATATCTAGAATTAAGAATCTAACAATGACCATGAATCCATTGTCAATTGTTGGGGAAAAAAACCCATCTTGTTCACTAATGTCCTTACCTGGCCTAACCTACATGTGATTCCAGAGCCAGAGCAATGTGGTTGACTCTTAACTGTCCTCTGGGCAAGTAAGGATGGGCAATAAATTCTGCCTGGCCAGCAATGCCCTCATCCTGTGAATCAATAAAGGAAAAACAAAAATGAGAGGGAGTGGGTGGTCTTTTTCCCAGGGTGGAAATGTCAAAACTGGGGGCGGGGGGGGGGCATAAGTTTAAGGTGAGAGGGGGTAAGTTTGAAGGAGATGTGTGAGGAAGGTTCCTTTATACAGAAGGTGGTGGGTGCCTGGAACGCACTGCGAGGGGAAGTGATAGAAGCAGATACGACAGCAATGTTTAAGAGGCATTTAGACAGACACACAAACAGACAGGGAATAGAGGGATACAGACCATGAGCAGGCAGATGGGATTAGGTTAGAATGGCTTCATGGTCTGTGCAGATACTGTGGGCCAAAGGACCTGTTCCTGTACTGCACTCTTTTGTGTTAGCATGGCACTGGTAACAGTGGCCTAGTAGTTATGTTACTGGGTTAGTAATCCAGGTTTCTAACCTGGAGGTTTGAGATCAAATCCTGCTATGGCAGTTGGTGAGTTTAATTCCTGTTAAGTTTACCAGGAATTTCAAAAAAGTTTGTATCTGTAATGACAACCAAGAAACTACTGGATGGAGGCCTGTGTAAACTGATCTGTCACACACTCCTGGTTAGGGAAGGAAATCTGCCGTTCTTTGCTACACGTGACTCCAGGCCCACAGTAATGTGCTCATAGAAATGGCCTGAGCTACTGAATTATATTCAAGACAATGACTGACTGCCAATCAGATGGGGATGGGCGATCAGAATGCCGCCCTTAGCAGTGACACCCAAATCCTATGTATAACTAAAAATTTCAAAAGCGAGAACATTTTGAGATGTTTTAGGTTTTATCAGTCTAGAAATTGCCCTGTTTCCAATTGGTTTAGTTGCCTATTAGCAAGTGTGACATTTCAGCAGTCAATTCTCTCAGCTATTGACGTCCCTCCTCCATTTAGATACTGCAGGATGATATCAGCTGAAGTATCTCATAACTTCGCAAGTAGAAATTCCAGTAAAACTGCACTATGCAAATTTACAAATTAGGAGCAGGCTCTCAGGCCCATCTAGGCTGGGCTGTAATTTGATGCGATCATGACTATGTGATTGAGATGGGGTCATGATTGCGGCATCTATTTTCATTTATACCCCCAATCCCTTATCAATCAAGAATCTATCTAACTCAGACTGAAAAATATATTCAATGCTTTTCTGGAGAAGATAATTCCGCAGCATCCCTCTGAGAGAAAAACAGATTTGCCACATCTCTGTCCTTATTAGGAGACCTCTTATTTTGATAGTGACCTCAAGTTTGAGTTTCTCCCTCAAGGGGAAATACCCTGTTAATATCTGTTCGGGATTTTATATCTACCCCAGTTCCTGCTAAGAATTGGATAATTAACTCTGGGCTGATAAGACCTAATGGGAAATGTCAACAGAACTGGTGATTCTGGCCGGGCTAGTGATATTACCAACAGAAGTGGTTCCACTTGTGAGCTGTGTTTCGTGCGCTACAACAATTGCTGGAGAAACTCAGCAGGTCCGGCAGCATCTGTGGAGAGAAAACAGAGTTAATGTTTTCGGACATAGAATCTCTACAGTGTGGAAGCAGGCCATTTGGCCCACACCAACCCTCTGAAGACCATCACACACAGACCCACCCCATCCCTATATTTCCCCATAGATAACCCACTTAGCCTGCGCACTATGGGCAATTTAGCATGGCCAATCCACCCTACCCTGCAAATCTTTGGACTGTGGGAGAAGCCCCACACAGACACAGGGAGAACGTGCAAACTCCACACAGACAATCCCCCGATGGTGGAATCGAACCTGGATCCCTGGCGCTGTGAGGGAGCAGTGCTAACCGCTGTGCCACCCAGTGACCTTTCCTCAGAACTGGGCGTGGCTAACAGTTCCACTCCATTGCCAGGCCTGCTGAATTTTCCCAGAAATTTCTGTTTTTGTTTCTGACCTCCAGCATCTGCAGTTATATCTTGTAGGCTAACCTGTTCCAGGCTCAAATGAGAATTCTTAACTCTGAGCCACGAGTGTCAAACTCAACCAGTTCCAGAGGTGTGAAAGGGTTGATTAGAAAATATTCACTTACTCTAGGTCAGTGCTTTGTTTCCTTCGCCATTACCAATCCCTTTGCCTTCTGTTCTGTGACACCTTTGATCTCTTATCTCCCTCACCCTCTAACCTTTCCCTGACTTTCCTTTCTGTTCCACTTGTCCCTCCCCCTGTCTCGACAGCAAAAAGCCCATCACCCACACAAACATCGATATAATCAGGAGTAGGTAATTCAGCCCTGAAGTCTGCTCCACCCCTTCAACAAAATCATGGCTGATCTAATTGTTATCTCAAATCCCCATTCCCACCTTTCTTCATAAACTTTCACCTCTTCATAGAATCTTTATAGCGTAGAAGCCAGCCATTTGGCCCATCAAGTTCATAGCAACCCTCCAACGAGCATCCCATATAGACTCACTGCCCTAGTCTATGTATGTGTTCTGAAGAAGGGTCACTGGAATGTTACATAAGAACATAAGAGCTCGGAGCAGGAGTAGGCCATCCGGCCCCTTGAGACTGCCCCACCATTTAATAAGATCATGGCTGATCTTTTTAAGACTCAGCTCCACTTACCCGCCCGCTCACCATAACCCTTAATTCCTTTACTATTCAAAAATTTATCTAGCCTTGCCTTAAACACATTCAGTGAGGTAGTTTCAACCACTTCACTGGGCAGGGAATTCCACAGATTCACAACCCTTCGGGTGAAGAAGTGCCTCTTGACCTCAGTCCTACATCTGCTTCTCTTTATTTTGAGGCTATGTCCTTTAGTCCCAGTTTCACCTGCTAGTGGAAACAACCTCCCTGTCCCACCTTATCTGTTCCCTTCATAATCTGATATGTTTCTATAAGATCTCCCCTCATTCTTCTGAATTCCAATGAGTCTGATCCCAGTCTACTCGGTCTCTCCTCATAATCCAACCCTCTCAACTCTGGAATCAACTGAGTGAATCTTCTCTGCTCCCTCTCCAGGGCTAGTATATCCCTTTTCAAGTAAGGAGGCCAAAACTGCACACAGTACTCCAGGTGTGGCCTCACCAGGACCCTATACAGCTGCAGCATATCCTCCCTGTTTTTAAACTCCATCCCTCTAGCAATGACAGACAAAATTCCATTTGCCTTTTTAACTATGTGCTGCACCTACAATCCTACTTTTAGCGATTCATTCACAAGGATATCCAAGTCCCTCTGCACAGCAGCGTGCTGCAATATTTTACCATTTAAAACATAGTCCATTTTGCTGTTATTCCTACCAAAATGGATAACCTCACACTTATCAACATTGTACTCCATCTGCCAGACTTTTGCCCACTCACTTAGACTATCTATATCCCTCTGCAGACTTTTAGTGTCTTCTGCACACTTTGCTCTACCACTCACCTTAGTGTCATCTGCAAATTTTGACATGCCACACCTAGTCCCCAACTCCAAATCATCGATGTTTCTCTGCTTTCTCTCCACACACGCTTCCTGACCTGCTGAGTGTCTCCAGCAATTTCTGTTTTTGTTTCTGATTTCCTGCATCCGCAGTTCCTTGTTTTTTTCTTCTGTTATGAATCTTCTCACCTTTGGTCTCTGCTTCCACCACCTTTTCAGGGTGACACCTCCAAAGACTGTCAACCCTCTGAAGCAGGAAAAGAAATTGCCACATCTCTGTTTTGAATGGGTGACCCCCTGATGGTTTTTTAAACAGTGATCCCGAGTTCCAGAGTTTCCCAAAAGAGGAAACATTATCTCCACATCCACTCTGCCTCAGGATCATCTAATTTCAATCAGAGCATCTCGACTGTTGCTGTGAGATATATTCAGTATTCTCTGTCTTTGTTACTGGGTTCCTTCATTTTCTTTGCTTTTGTGGCATCATTACTCATTTGCAAATTATTCTGGATGCAGAAGCAAAAGAGGAGGAGGAAAAGATTAATGATAAATTGTGGCAGTGATCATATGAGGTGTGGCTCAAACATATTTTGATATGAAATGGTGCAGAGTGAGTACAATCAGAGAAACAGAAAGTAGAATTGCTGGGAATCTAAGCTAAAATAAAATTCAAATTGCTGGGAAGATACAGCAAGGTACGATGTTAGTTCATTCTCTGAAACAGCTTGGCCTGCTGATCAATCCAGAACTGAGGCAAATCGGTGTGGCTTGATCTCCAAATCACAAGGTCCTGGGTCCACTTCAGGCCTTCAGCGCAAAATTCATGACTTCTGTGTCCAAGGAATACAAAGGGGTCATTGCACAGTTGGAAGTGCTCTCTCTGATGCGATGTTAAAACCATGAGCTCATCTCCCTCACTGAAAGATCCCATAGTCCTATTTCAAAGAGGAGTTAGGGAACTATCTCTGGCCAATATTTAAGCCTCAATCACATCTCAGAAACAGAATGCTTAGTATTGTTGCCTTGATGTTGGTGGGAGCTTGCTGTGTATAAATTGGCTGCTATGCTTCCCCCTACATCCTCGGAAGTCTGTTCCCCAGAGGGTTGCACAGATTCAGTATGTGAAAAATGGAGATCAATAAATTCTCCAAATTAAAAACATCAGATGGTGCAGGAAAATGGTATTGATAAACATTTGGCCATGTTGGGGCATTCCTCATCTTAACAACCTGAAATGTAGAAGAAATCGCTCCCTTTATTCTTTGGTAATAATCTTAAATTTATGCCCCTGGAATCACCAATTCAGGAGTCACTGGATTCTATGTTATGCTAACTCTGCTTGCCCTCCACAGATACTGCCAGACCAGCTGGGACTTTCCAGCAATTTCTGTTTGTGTTTCTGATTTGCAGCATCTGCGTCTTTTTGGGGTATTTTTCATGAATGACTGGAGTTTGCCTTTGACTGGAGTGTGGCTTGGAGGGAAACTGGCAGGTGGCAGTCATAAAGTTGTACAGCCTGGAAACAGACCTTTCAGTCCAACTAGTCCATGCTGACCGGATATGCTAAATTAATCTAGTCCCATTTGCCAGCATTTGGCCCATATCCCTCTAAACCCTTCCTATTCATATACCCATCCAGATGCCTCTTAAATGTTGTAATTGTACCAGCCTCCACCACTTCCCCTGGCAGCTGATTCTAATATACCTGCTGCTTTTGTGCCTCTAGACAATACAGGTTGTGTGTTTTGAAGGTGCTGTTGGAGGACCCTTGGTGAGTTGCTGCAGTGCATCTTGTAGATGGTACACACATGGCTGAGAGTGAAAGACTTTCGACAGTGAATGTGGTGCCAGTTGAGCAGGCTGCTTTGAACTGGATGGTTTTCAGCTGCTTGAATGTTGTTGGAGCTGTAGACATCCAGGCACAAGCGGACAGGCTTTGGGGAGACAGGAGGTGAGTTACTCATCAAGTCATATAGCATGGAAACAGACTCTTCAGTCCAACTCATCCGTGCTGACCAGCCATTTCAATCTGACATAGTCCCATTTGCCAGTGTTTGGCCCATATCCCTCTAAACTCTTCCTATGCATGTACCCATCCAGATGCCTTTTAAATGTTGCCATTGTACTGGCCTCCACCACCTCCTGGGCTGACAACAAGATTCCTAGCCTCTGACCCCTTCTTGTAGCCATAATAATGATATGGCTGGCCCAGTCCAGTTTTCACTCAATGTTAATTTCCAAGATGTTATTGGTGTAGAAATTCAGTGATGGTCATGCTGTAAGTATCAAGGAAACGTGGTTAAATTCTCTCTTGTGGACCTTGTGTGACGTGAATATTAGTTCCCCTTAATGAATCTGAGCTTGAATGTCATCCAGGTCTTGCTTTCGACAACACGGGTTTCAGGGCAATAGTGTACTTCTGAATCACAGTCTCTGTTACACACAAACGTAGGAAAAAGCAAAAGGAGTTGGGCATTCAGACTCTCGAGTCTGCTTCACCATTCAAGTAGATCTTGGCTGAACTTTTAAGTTCAATGCCATTTTCCTGCACCGTCCCACATCCTTTAATGTCTTCAGCATCTAAAAATCTCTAAATCTCTGTCTTGAACGTTCTCAATGGCTGAGCTTCTACAGTCCTTTGAGACAGAGAATTAAGATGAAGCACTCTCTGAGCAAAGAAATTCCTCCATTTTTTAAGTCCTAAATGGCCTGCCTCTGATATGCAGGTTAGGGTGGATTGGCCATGCTAAATTATCCATAGTGTCCAGGGATGTGCAAGTTAAGTGGATTGGTCATGCTAAAATTGTCTTGTTAGAGTCCAGGGATGTGCAGGTTAGGGTTGACTGGCCATACCAAACTGTCTTGTAGAGTCCAGGGATGTGCAGGTTCGGTGGGCTGGCCTTGCTAAATTGCCCCATAGTGTTCAGGGAC
This sequence comes from Stegostoma tigrinum, assembly GCF_030684315.1. Classification (NCBI taxonomy): domain Eukaryota; kingdom Metazoa; phylum Chordata; class Chondrichthyes; order Orectolobiformes; family Stegostomatidae; genus Stegostoma; species Stegostoma tigrinum. The sequence continues at coordinate 6,354,744 of NC_081391.1, forward strand.
GTGCAGGTTCAATGGATTAGCCATGGGATAGGCTTTGGAAAATAGATCTTGGTGGGATGCTCTTTGGACTCAATCGGCCAAATGGCTGCTTCCACCCTGTACTGTTGTATGATTCTAGACACCCTATCTAGGGTGACACAGCCTTCCTACATGCATCCTGTTCCCTTGACCTCACCTCTCATTTAACTGAGCTCTAACCGTATATTCAATAGCATCTTCCAAACCCATACAACATCTACCATCAAGAAAAACAGCAGACACTTGGGAACACCATGACCTGCAAGCTCTCCTCCAAACCACAGCCCACCCTGATGTAGAACTATATTACCATTCTTTCGCTATCGCCAGGAAGGTATTTTGGAACTCTTCTTAATGACTGTATGGGTTTGCATACACCCCAAGGACTGCAATAGTTTAAGGAGGTAGCTCACCAAAACCTTTGCAAGGGCAATTAAGGACAGTAAACAAATGCTTGCCCAGTTAAAGATTCTCACATCTCATTAGAAAAGTTGAATAAAGGAATCACATATCTGTTCACAGGAGGCTGCCATGAATAGCAATATGATAATGGCTAAATATAATAATTAGGTTTTTGATACTGATGGAGAGATACATGATATCCTGTGGCAACTTGTCAAGTCTCCTTCGACAGCAACTTCAAATCACTTGACCTTGACCATCTAGCTGGACAAAGTCAGCAGATATATGGGAACATCATCCCTTGCAAATTTGTCCCCAAACCACAGACGATCCTCACATGGAAATATATCGCTGCTCCTTCATTAGTACCGGCTCAAAAAGATTACAAAGGAATCTTGATCAATTGGGTCAATGAGCTGGGGAGTGGCAGATGGAGTCTAACCCTCACTGGATAAATGTGAAGCACTGCATTCTGGTAAAACAAACAAGGACAGGACTTATACAACTAATGGCAGGGCCCTGGGCAGTGCTGTAGAACAGACACTCCTAGGGGTTCAGGTACATCATTCTTTGAGAGTTGCGTCACAGGTAGACAGGGTAGCACACTTGCCTTGATTGCTCAAATCTTTTGAGTATAGGAGTTGAGGTACAGAATGTTGGTAAGGCCTCTACTGCAGTAGCGTGTACAGCTATGCTCATCCTGTTGTAGGAAGGATATTATTAAACTGGGGAGGATTCAGAAAAAAATTACCAGGATGTTGCTGGGAATGGAGGGTTTGAGAATGGAAAGACTGGGACTTTTATCACTGGAGCATAGACATTTGAGGGGTGATCTTATAGAGGCTTATAAAAGACAAGAGTCTTTTCCCTATGGTAGTGGAGTTCAAAACGGTGGGGCATTTTTTTAAGATGACAGGAGAAAGATTTAAAAAGGCCATGAGAGGCAGTTTTTTTATATACAGCATTATTTGTGCGTGGAATGAACTGCCAGAGAAAGTGGTGGATATAGGTACA